>NW_012151796.1:767391-799311 GCF_000956105.1 Propithecus coquereli
TTGGTCAGTGTTTTCTAGAGAAACAGAACCCAAAGGAGGAGATATATATATATATATATATATATATACACACACACACATACATATATATATATGTATACACACTCTTACACTTAACAATTGTGAGGGTGAGCAAGTCCAAACTCTGTCTGGGAATTCAGGCAAGAGTTGAGGTTGCAGTCTTGAGTCTGAGTTCCCTAGGGAAGCAGGCTGGAAACTCGGGCAGAATTTCTTTAATGAACTCTTTGGGGAAACCTGTCTTTGCTCTTAAGGCCATCAACTGATTGGATGAGGCCAACCCACGTTATGGAAGACAATCTGCTTTCGAAGTCTGTCGTTCAAACACTGATCACATCTAAAATCATACCTTCATAGCAACATCTAGACAGGTATTTGATCAAACAACTAGGTGCCACAGCTTAGCCAAATTGACACATAACATTAGCCATAAAGCCCTAAATGTATATTTAATGATTTTAAAAGAAAGGCTATCACTTCCTGTATTAGTCCAAGTGAGCTGAGAAGTGGATGCCAAGATGAGAGTGGACATGGGGGAGGCCTACAGAGAAGGGGCGTGGAGTGGGTGCAGGGCAGGTCTGACACCCATGAAAAGAGAGAGGGAAGGACGGACCCTCTGACACCAAGAGTCTTAGGCTATCGTACAGATGGCCATTCTAAGTCTGGCGAGGCTGATGGAGAGTCCTCAAGCCAAAGTCATCTATTGGAAGAATCCCATCTTCTGCCAAAACAGGGACCCTCCTTCATACCGCCACTGTGCTCAATAATTTTCTGGGAGCAGCCCAAGGAGACACGGCTTCAGTGCGAAAGGCGGGATGGAGAGGCAAGCAGTTGCACTGTCAGTCAGTCATGCTCCCGCAGCAGGAGACGTGAGCTCGTGGCTTCTCCTTTCCCCAGTAATAGTGTTGACTCCGTGAGGATTCGGTCACATCCATGCACCTTCCTGATGCATGCCTTAGGGGTATTCTCTACAGAGAAATAGGTAAAAGTTAAGTAGAATTAGCAAATGCTAACCATAATGGAGTTCCACAAAGACTTTTTTCATTGGGAAGATATTTTTTTAAACGTTAAAAGAAGATAAAATAACTTTCACGTTCATGTTTGTAGCTGTGTGGATGTGGATTCTTAGCTGTGAAAGAAGATCAAGGGCCAAATTAGGAAATAAAAATTTTATATTGTTGAATTTTGCTGTATATTATCTTATTGATTAAGTTTCTATTATTAAGATATGGAAAGGGGATGAATACTTTCTTATTTATTTATGGAGCTACATCTAAATGTACAGATGAAATGAGATGGAGTTTACTGTTAGTAAGGGGTAAAATGTGGGTATTTAGATGTGACTCTTGGCTGTGGTTTCTTCTTTGTTATTATTTGATTGCTATAAAAATGTGCAGCCAGGGTAATGAAAAGAAATGAATTTGTCAGAATGTATATTGGGTTTGTGTAAATAATAAGTAAATATTCATTTAGAACTCAAGAGACCTTTGTTATATCAGCAATTATTTAATGAATTCTGGGCTGCATAAATTTATTTGTTTTTACTTCCTGAAACATTTATAAAGGTTACAAAATGACTTAAGATATTGTGGTAATACCTCTGACGAGTATTAGATGCCAAATATTAATATAAACCTGGAGAAAACATTCAAAACACTTATATCCTGCTGGTTCTACAGAGATGCAGTAACAATATGTCTTCTGTAGTCAATTCCACTTTTATCTTCTGACCACTCTTGAGGGAAACGATGTATTTGGGGCCAAACCATCATGTATATCTGATATTATATATCAGCGTTTCATGTGTGTGTGTGCACATGGCGTGCACATTTGATGGCAGTGATGAGAGGTAGATGGAGGAGGTCTGGCAACTAGTTCTCCACGGAGTTTGTCAACCACTTCCCTCATTCTTCTGTGTAGACAATTGACGTGTTCTCAATCTTGTGAGAAGTGCCTGGTGCACTGATACCTTCACAGCTGGGCCTACTAGGATCACTTTGAAGCTAGTTCTTTACAGGGGATCCATAGATCTGTGCACCCATGAGATCACATCATATCTGAGAGAAGTATGATCACTGAGCTCAGTTTTTCAATCTTCAGGTACTTGAACTTAATAATTCAGCAATACACAAGGTGTCTATTCAATATTGATGTGGGACCTTGGTAACTGCATGATCATTGGAAAGGCTAACCCAAACATGAGTTATAAAACAACCACCATGACAATAACAATGGAAAAAATGCTTTACCCAGATCGTTTAAGAAATGAATTACCTAAAGGTATGAATTCCATATCTCATTTATTTAGTTTTGTTATTTCCATTGGGAAAACTCCCAAGGCAGTTAAATGTGAGCCTACAGCTAAAATGGCCTATTATATTTAGACACACTTCTCCTTCATATAGGTGAAAGTGTAATTTTCACATAAAATTGAAAAGCAGGGAGGCTATTAAATTGTGTACGCTCTGTAATTACAACCAATGTTACTGTGAAATGGAAAAGGCTTATGATGCGGTTTACATGACCATCATTAAAATGACTGTACAATGTTTCGTTGAATAGATATACCACTCCCACTCAGCCTACTTATTGGAGAATATCTAACTGATTTTTAATTAGTCCAGCTGATACTATGAATTTCCTAAATTAAATATCTATTTATCATATTCCATTTATGCTGCATACTAAGCATGTCTGTATTTGTGCCATGTTTCGATAATACACACCTGTGACTTTTCATCAGTATTAAAGTTAGCAGCAATTTAATGCTAACAGGAAATTCTCAAAGAATGTGCTTTTCTAATATTGCCCATATCAACTCTTGTCTTTATTTTTCTATACCTCTGCAATCATTACTACTTTTCTGAAAAAAAATTGAAATGAATTATATTTATCTTTGACTTCAAGTCCATTCTCTTTTTTTTCAACTCCTTGAATTCCTTTTTTGTCTTCTTCCCCCTCGACACACATATGCTCTCCTGAGACTCCAGGATTTGTTTGATCCCATCCTTCTAGTCAATTGAAAATGATAGTTAACTCATGTGCTACTTTCCCCAACATCAGTGCAGAGGGAGTCAGGTTCCTCTTTCCCTGGTTCTTGGTTCCCAGCACTGAAGAACGGTTCCTGGTACTGAGTCAATGCAATAAAGAAGCAAGCCAAACAGCAAGATTTATCTCAGCACAGTACATTCCAGAGAAGGAATGGGTCTATCTCTCTGAGTGGAGACGACCCTGAGTTTAAAGACAGAGTATAGGAAGCATAGTACACTCTCAAAGTCAGTAGAGAGCAGACTGCTCCAATAAGGGACAGTGACCCCAGGGTTAGGGTCTGTCCTTTTATATTAATCACTAATAATATGTTAAGCTGGGGGTGGAATATTCATGATTTTTCCGGGAAAGGGGTGTAGAGTTCCTGGAATGGCGAGTCCTCCCCATTTTTAACCTTGTAAGGCAACTTCCAGGGGTTGCCTTGGCATTTGTAAACTCATGGCGTGGGTGGGTGTGATTTTTACTATGCTAATGAGGGTAGGTCACTTGAGGACACTGTCACCTTGCTTGTATGCATGCTCCGAAGACCCCCTTTTGTGGCCTTGATCATATCTCTTCTTTATGGTTTTTTCTGCCTCTTTCTGGTTGGTCAGTCCTTGGAAACCCCCTTGACAAGGCGTCTGTTCCTTCTTGGAAGGCCCCTCTGGTCAGTTTGTCCCTCCTATTGCAGACACAGCATCTCCTAGTGCCACCTGTTCCTCTTCCTTCCTCCTTATCCCTACCTAACACCAGTTGCATCCTGTATTTTAAAAGAGTATCAGCCAATAAATATTCAGCACTTATTATTGGAAAAGACTTCACTCATCTGGAAGATACTGAACAGAACAAAGACGCAGGACTCATAAATTATTCTCTCTTTGCTTATTGGACAGCTGACGGCACAGGATCCAGCACAGGACTTGAGCTCCAGGAGGCAGAGAATCCATCGCAAGAGCGACGGAGCCTGTGTCCATGATGCACCGTCGCAAAGACTGTCTGACTGGGAGTAACTATGCTGGAAGTTTCATGAGTGAAAAATATGCTTTTATTGTACTGAGCCACTGAGATTTGAGATCACTCGTTACAACAGTTATCCTATCCTGACTAACAGAGAAATTTGGACTGGGAGTGAGATTTGGCAGAAAGAAAGGAAGAGAAAGAGAGAGGACGTACAGTAACTTCACGATGGGTCAGCACGAGGGAAGAATACTGATAAAATGGGTTGTGCAGTGACAGACGTTTATTAAAATTGCTGATTGCAGTAGCTAGGGAAGCAGCTCACGTGCCCACTGAGTCAGCAGCCTTAGTGGGAAAGACTGGGAAGAACTAGCACCCTGGTGTGGGGCATTTATCTGGTAACTATATCAAGGCATTACCAGAAAAAGTGGAGTTCAAGAAAAATTAAGGAGAGCAAGGGTCCAGTAAGTACATTGACGTCTACAGGGATTGCACTTCTAAACCCAAACAGTAACAACCGGGATTGAGAAAGTCTTTGAGTGGCATCAATAGCCAAGCCCAGCCTTCCAACAAAGACGAGATGAAGGTGTGGCCTTTTTCCTCAAGCCCAGTGATCTCAGGGTGACAGGCATTAAAGCGAGAGAGAAGACGGAGGGGCAATGGAGCAAAGAAATTCGGGGAACTTGGAAATGAGGCCTAGGAGGTACCTTTGAGTGCAGTTACTGGTCCAAGGAACTGACTAGAGCGGATAGATCTGACATCTAAGCAAGCGTGCTTCAGCCGCAGTGTAAAAGAGACCAAACAGAAGATTTGACAGTTAAAGACATAAGCAACAAACTGCTTTTCCAACTTTGCAGGAGCAGAAGGCGAGATGAGAAGGTTATTTAGCACCCTGCGAGGTCGTACTCCTGCACACCAGCTTCAGATAGGCTAAGGCAGATAAAAGAAAGAAATCTCTGGGGAATAGCGAGACAGACCACGGAGAACAGACAGGGGCTTCCCTCGAAGGAAGCAGGACAGAGGTGCAATCAAAGAGGCTTGCCACCCTCCGGCCTGGTGACCTTGCTGGGGCCGGCACCACAGACTACCCCAGCACCCAGCATCGCCCTGACAGCAACCGTGGCGTGTCCGTCTTCCATCCCCGCAGAACCCCTGGGAGTGCCTGAAGAGGGCAGCGTTGAACTTGGAATGAAGAATTATGAAAGTTCACGTCCTTTGTGACCTGTGTGAGAAGCAGCAAGTGTTACACTCTCGTGCGTATCGGTGACCAGACACCCCACTGGCGGCTGCCCCGCACAGCAGCTATGCTGCGTGTTCCTAAGAGCAAGCGACGGGTTTGGAAAATGTCCACATCACAGTGCCGGGCCATTCCCCATGGAAGGACATGGCTGGGTCGAAAGTCTGGAATCCTAAAGCACAAATTGTTTGAAAAATAAGGGATAGTGTCGATATCAGGGACGTCACAAAAAGGGAAAAGATGTCAAGGCTGAGAGTTGGCATTCCCGCAAATAATTTTCAATTTAAGACAAGACTCCTTCCTTTGGCCACATCCCAATCTCCCGGTGGAGAAAGCCCAGGCGCTGACTAACCCACTCTTCTCTCGCTTGGTAGCTTATGGCTGTGGGTGACATTATCCCCGGGAGATCTAGATGTGGTTTCATATTTCTGTGCTGTAGTTTATTTTACAAATATTTCAATATAAACATGTGCACGTATGTGCAAAAGTTAATTCTAATTTGCACCTAGAAGAGGTCGCGTGGTACTTGAAGTAGCCTCATTAGGAATCTCCTCTCCGGGACCGTCTTGTTCCCGTGGCTGACACTTGGTCAGAGCAGGACTTCTCTGCTCTACGGCTTTGGTTTATGAAAGCCTCAATGGTTAGGTCGCCAGGCAGAAACCCTTGATGTGAAAAAAAATAAAAGCTTTGAATTATCTTCTCTCTCTCTCTCTCTTTCTCTCCATAAAATCTGACTTTCAAAACTCTTTTCTCACTCTGAATAAAACATGTCAGCTGTGAGACTGTTTAATCCCACCCCGGATGTCAGCAGCACTGTATTTTTCTCTGTCTTTGCATTTTGTGTGCAACAATCCTAAATCTATTAAATACTTGGGGCAAATGAATTCCTCTGGCCAAATAGAAGACATTTCAAACAAGAAAATGCAAAATTGTTTTGGGAAAATAATATTCTTATTGCACTTACAGTGAGGTAAAATGCAGGCAATTCTCTGGCAGAGAAACATTAAACATGGCAAAGAGCTATATGCAAGAGATTTTCCCAAATGCAGTAGACAGTTCCTAATTTAGCTAAGCGTGTAGTTCATCATTAAGAAATTTTTAGTAGAAAGTAATCCTGGCTCAGGAGATAAGATCCAACCTGGATTTCTTTGGAGTCAGGGCAGATTCCCCCCACCCCACCCTTCTGATTCTGAGGACAGCAGTGGGCAAAATGTGTGAGGGAAATATCCGTTTTTTTCTAATACCCTAATTTTGTCCTTTAATTTGTATTCCTGGCATCAACTTCCAGAGCTGGGTCAGGTCAGGGAAATCGAAGGAGCTGTCAGTCAGTCTGACAACTCGTGTAGTGTCCCTGCTCCCGACGTGTGGTGCGGGGAACTTAGACTTTCAGCCTCATGTGTCAGACAAGTGATATGTTAGGATTCCAGTACCCAGGAACCCACCAGCCATATGGGATAGGGCTGCAAAATAAAGGGACTGTTAAAAACTGGAACTTATATATCCAAAGGGTGTCATCTTCTTTCTAGACATCACTCTGAGCATGTGGGCACTTGCCCCAACACCCCTGCCCTGCATCCCTCCGGGAGAACAGCACCAAAATAAATGTACAGCCACACAGGGTTCTGGTCAGAGGGCATAGTGCACAAGTACTGGTGTTTTACAATAGAATCAGTGACAATTCTCTTTATTCTGTGTAATGGGACCACAAAACAAATACAGGACAATGGATCGAGGGCGAATCGTTCTGCATCTTACCTTCTTTTAGGTTGTAAACAGTAGCTTCTCAGCTCTTGATGTGTGTGACTATATGGTGAGAGAAAGAAAAAGAGGACAGAAGGGAGGAGGAAGGAAGGAAGAACAGAAGGAAAAAGAGAGGAAATGGAAGGAGGAGGGGGGAGAGTGAGAAAGAGAAAGGCAAAGGAAAGAAAAGTGTTCAAAAGAATCTGTCCTTTTCATGTTTTAATGCACTTAAAGTTAATACAGGATAAAATGCTCCTATTCCCCATAAAAGTTACAGGATAATCAAAGAATTTCAAAATCCAGATCAAAGTGCCAAGAAAACACAGAAGTCAAATCAAATGATATTTGAAATGTAATATTTTCATCAGTTTAGTAAAAACGACTTAGAAAAGCAGAATTCTGGCCAGTAACAGTTGGCAGCAGAAGTCTGTCCCGAGGATGTGAACACGCCCCCTGAGAATGTCACTTCCTGCGACCTCAGGGTGTTCCTGAGGTACTGAGTCCACAGTGGACTGGAGGAGATGAACTAAAGGGAAAACAATTTGTTTCTTAAGGAAAGAGACCATTTTACACATCCTTCCCTGCTAATCAGTTCCAGAATGCTTCTCTCCACTTTCCAGAGAAAGCCCTTCACACCTTTCCTTTCTTCTCAGTCCCCCACGTCCCCTCCCCACACCCCTCATGGGAGGAGGGGGGAGCTCTGCTCCAGACAGTCGGGGACCCAGGCCACCACCCACCTTCTGGGGCTGCCATGGCCACCACCTGCCATCCACAATCAGCTCAGACTGGGGTATGTGGAGGATAGAGGACACCGCAGGGGAGAAGGCCGGGGGGTGCGGCATCGAGTGGAGAGCAGGACCTCAGCCCACCGTCCACCAGCCAGATGGTCGCCTGGCTCCAACCTAAATGCAAAAGGCTAAAATACGTAGCTCGGCCGCTCCCATGGAGAACAGAAGCCGTACAGGCATCTGCAAAGCACCATTCACAGCCCCACCACTTTAGGGTCCTGCGCTCCTCGACCTCCTGGCAGTTTTCTGACTCTGTTGACCAGGCCGTCCCTCTAGAAATGTTCTCTTGTTCCTGCCTCCTCTCTGGCCAGACTCTCTTAGGTTCTTCCTCCTGGTTCACCATGTAGATAGTGTGAGTGGTCAGCTCTCGTTTATTCTCTCTCCCCTGGCAGCCACCCCGACTCAGTGGCACCAATGGCATAAACGTGAGAGGTGTCTCAAGAATGTATCCCCAGCTCAGATGGCTTTCGAAACTCCAGACCTATATCTTGATTGCCTAGTGAGTTTCTCTACTGTGTGTTCAGAAACTCATCATACTGTCAAAGATCCTCCTGGAGCTATCTCCATAAACCGCTAAGGAGTGATCCCCTGGACATAATATCAAATGAAAAGGAGCAAGGTGAAAAAAGCACGTACGGTGTGCTAGTATTTCTCTGAGAAACGTGAAAGGGATATATATCTGCATGTGCATTTACTTATTTAACGCATGCACAGACAAATCATGAGGGTAAAAATGATTGCCTATAGGAGAAGGGAAGGAACTCTGTACACAGAAATAAAGCATGAATTCTTTGAACTTATCTTGGTTTGTACAGATGATGTTGGAACCATGTTAATATTTTATATAATTATAAAAACAAAATTTAGATTTTAAAAAGTAATATAAGTCAAAAGTAAAATGCAATAAATGAATTTAATGGTGTATCCAACTGGCAGCATAACCTCACAGAAAGAAACTATGCCAAGCAGCTTTAAAACACGATAATACCTAAGGACAAAATGAAGTAAAAAATTAAACTGTCTTTAATAATCATATTTTTGGTGGTAGGTGGTAGTAATAGCATTGTTATTCCAAGATGCGCTGTGTGTGTTGTGGAATCATGCCAAGAATTCCTTTATTGGTGTCAGTTAGAACTGGGATTTTTGGCATGGGAGAAAGGAGATAAAGATATAAAATTAACCAGGTAATGTAAACTAAACAAAATAAAACATAAAGACAAAAGCAAAACCACGTGTAGCCCTGCATTTGAACTGGAGGTACCAATGTGAACTCACGATGTAGTTTATCTTTAAGAACATTCCTAGTTCTGTCTGCAGAAAATGCCTAGAAGCAACGGCACTTCCAGGAGCAAGTAACACCCGACTGCCCACAGGGTGGGCTCCAGACAATAGTCTCCCAGGGAAGGCAACCAGGCCTCGTTGCAGTAGAATGAATGGAGAAAATGCACAAGGAGTCTGCAGCATGAGACACCAGAATGCAAGGATGGTGACAAAGACTATGAGGCCAGGTCAAAGGACTCAGGAGCCATCCTGAAGAGGCTCCCCTGGCCAAAGATGGAACAATTTCAGCATCAACAGCATAATAGCCACAGTGGACTGAACACATAAAATATGTCTAAATCTATGAGTTCATGCTGATGCTATGTGAAAAATTATTACTTCTCATAAGTCGCCTTCGAATGACGTAAAGGAACTAACTAATTCAGTATTTTGGAAACTGGTAAACCAAGGTCAAGAATCGCACAGTGGCCCTCTCTTTCCTCTGTGACCTGTAGCCTAGGAACACTCCCCGAGGTCCACGGAGGGAAGTTTCTCCGTATACAAGTATTCCAGTTAATCAATGCGGAAGGACTGACACATTGAAATGTTTCTGTTTTACAATCCCTGATGAATTAATGAACCTGACTATACGAATGTCACACTCGTGGAGATGATCACACATTTTGTGGCATGTATGAAGTTGTCTTGCCAGAAAAAAACAACCCAAACCTGAATCCCATCAAACATCTTGATGTACCTGCCCATCTACAGGAAATCCAGGGGGCAGAAGCACACGCCCTGACACCATGGGGTGCGGCCGGCAAGCTGCAGACTGTGGACAGTCCGCAGGACAGGTGGCCCGGCTTCTTCATAAATAATCACAAGGAAGAAAAAGTGCGTAGCAGAGAAGGAACCTGCAGTCTACAAGAGACTTATTAACCAACTACAAGGCACGGAGCTTATTTAGCTCTGATTTAAACTAACACACAGTTCATAGAGAAAAGTGGGGAAAAGAGTGAATTCTATCTGGAAAGCTGATGGTATAAAGGAATCATTGCTATTGTGTTTAAATATGATAATATGATGTTTAATACTGTAATGTTTTTATAAAATAATTTTTACATTCTATTAACCTTGGCCTTTCAGCTTTTAGAGATATAGCCTCATTTATTTATGCATGAGATAATATATGTCTGAGAAGTTGCTTTAACATAGTCTGGGGTAGGGGTGGTAGCATTGAAACAAAATTGACTGTTGATTAAAAAAAGAGAAAAGCTCTCAAAGGCATCTTGAACCTGCCCCACCCACACCCGCCCTTCTCAGCCTCCTGCTGCCTCCTTGCCCAGTGCCTGTCCCAGGGACTGTGCAATCACCCAAGTCATTTTTGATCCACTTTTCTCCTTCCCTTTGCCTTTAATCTCTCAGTTCTGATGATTCATTCCACCATTTAAAACTTTCTCTAATTAATTTTTTCTAACATCCTTCCCCTTCTCAGCATCCTGGCTCAGGAAGCCACAGTCATTTGCCTTATTTCACCTCTCCCACGGCCTGCTGCCTCTGTGTTCAAAACACAAGCAGCCCCAACCCACCCCAGCTCACTGCTCTCAGGATAGAACCACACTAACCACATCTCTAACCACATCTCTGTGTAGCCCCCACTTCGGTCCTCTGCAAAATTCTCTGTGTAATCTCCACGTCTCTGGACTGGAATAATTCTCCAGAAACAACATCCCCTCTCTGCCAGGCCCGGGCTGTCCCTCCAGCAGCTGTCTTCTTCCTACTCTCGTTTGCTCTGATTGGCTCTTAGTCACACTTTGAAGCTGTCCCTCACCTCCCAGGACTGGGCTATGTGCACCCGCTAGGTGCTCGCATAGCTTCCTATTCTCAGTGTAATTTGTAAGAGCGCTATCCTGCACGTCCAAGGGTGTGGCAGGCACATGGCAGTGCTCAGTAGCATTTAACTGATGAAGTGAGCAAGCCACGGGAAGGAGGGAAGGAGGCAAGGAGGGAGGGAGGGAAGGAGGGAGGAGGGAGGATTTAGGTATTTAATAAACTGGAACAAATGCTGGAATAGTATATTCTGATTATACTAAAAATCAACATAATGCTGAACTACAAATCCTCCAGTAAGTAAACTTACAAATAAATTATGTGTAATTAGCATTAAAGAGCTTTGCTGTATAATCATAGGAATATTCTTAAAGTATATCTAAGCCCTAAATTAATTATTTCTGGATTATCTTTGAATGAAGAGGCCCTCAAAATCCAAGAATACAATCCTGTAATGATAGCTGCATGAAACTGGTGTTTGACTCTCCCACTGAAGCTGTTTTGCTAACACACGATTGTCTGTTTCATTATTATTTGAGCAGTATACATTATTTATCCTAATGGTGGCTACCATGAGCAAATGTTATTTGCTTACATCCTAAACAAATACCTAGACTAAAAACAAACCTAAAAACTCGTTTTCTTTCTTTTTTTCTATTATATAAATGAGCTCAGATATGAGAACCTGGCTTTTGTGTCTGAACGTATTCTGTTTGCTGTGCCTGCATTACTAGAGAAAGGCCAACGTGCAGACTTCATTCGAATCACCAAACACATCAACATTGGTAATGAACAGCTTTTAGGTTGCTAAATTATTCTTCCACATGTGGTCAGCAGGAAACTGGGATTGTGTCCGGTGAGTTAAATGAGTAGCATTACCATCATTACCACCCCCGAGCCTCACCCGAGGTACGGGCAGCCGTGGACTCCAACTGGCGTTCAGAACTGGAAGGGCCGTGGGCGTTGCCAGAACCACTGCAGGATCTGGGAAGTTCATGCAGCGAAACCTGAGACAAATACTGGGTGCCAGGAGAGGAGACACCAAGAGACAGACGGGTGAATAGAGTCTGGAATGATGGCGGGAGGTGACACGAGGACACGTATCCCCGGAAGGAGAGCAGGAGAGAGGAAAGAGTCGGGCCAGGACGCATGCGCTCCTTTGCCTTGGCCGTCCGCCGTCCCACCCGGCTCTGTCTTGTCCCGAAGGGCGCCCTTCCCAGGACTGCGTCTGCATCACACATCATCACACGTCGTAGGTTGCAAGGCCTTGTCCCGTGTGAAATGTAATTTGACGCCATGGCCCTGTGCGTTAAAAAGAGCACTGGTTGTTAGCACCATTTTACAGGTGAGAAAACTAAGAATTAGGGAAGATAAATGTGCTCTATTTATTTCATGACATTCACACTCGAGACGAGAGCCCAGGAATTTGGGCTTCCTGCCGGTGCTTTCCCAGCTTTCCCTACACACTCTCCTTCGTGCGAGGGTGTGAGGCCTTCGCGCACACAGAAAGACCCAGGGATGTGGTCGTCCACAGGTATGATTTGAGAGAGATACCGGAAAGCCTCCACCGCACACCCACTGAGGCCTCCACCAATTAAGAAATGTCATCTAAAGTCAGAAGAAGACCATTAGGTACAGTGATCAAAAACCAAAAACCCAGTGTTTATTAGCCAGTTGTCACTTCCTATATTTGCAAAAGGAGAAGATAAAACTGCAAAATGCTCTTTTATCTTCCTCCCTTTCCAAGATGAGTGGCATAATAATGAGGAGGCCCCTATACAGAAATATATATGCCAGGTAGCTTGGAATTCGGACAGATAATTACATGGATGGAGGGATGGATGGATGGAGGGATGGGTAGACAGATGAATGGATGTCAGTGAGGATTTAGCTGGTGTGCGGGGGCAGGGGGTAGGTCCTAAACCAGCTCTGTGTTGCTAACTCGAAGATCTTGGGTAGAGAGATGTCTAACCTAATATGTGGTGGGCATCTGAGGAGAGAAAGGCAACCTGAGGACGTTAGCACCTGGGAGCAGTGGAGAGAAGGCATGTGGATATTGAAGTCACTTTATCATATTTATGTAGAGCTCCTGTGCTTTTAAGAGGCTGAGTTATGCTCTAGACTCGTTTCCTCCAGGAGTCTTCATTTCAAACAAGATTTCAAGGTAGCTGGGATGTGATTATTGTTCTACATGTCAACAGCTCCTGATGGGTTCATTTATATTTTACTGCGGTGATATCTGTGGAGCCCTATTAGGCTGCAGCTAAAAGACATTTTTCTTATTGTTTCTTCCTTCTGTTCATCTAATTGACATATTGTGTTTTGTTCTGTATTATCTTTGGGTGCTTTATGGCAAAATGTCCACATTTTTCATGCAGCTACCCCAAGTTTTTTTTTTTTTGGTGAGCAAAAGACAAAGATGACTTTTTTTTTATAAGAAGAGAAACTACTTCGCAACTCTTTTTAATTCTGTGTTCATTTCAATAAATCTGTATCACTTTAGAGAAGGGACTTTGAAGTTGATTGTGATGATGATTTACAAGACTAAATAAGAAGTTGGAAGGAGTGGAGACAAATCTATTTTCAGTAGATGTTAGTAATGGTTCTTACCTGGTAAAATGCATAAATAGACTATTTTCACAAAATAACATGTAACTCAGCAGGTATATTAGAGTTTAAGAAATAGCTACAGAATGAAATTATTTCAAAATCAATTTCAACATTCACCTTTTTGAAATACAGATCCTTTGTCATATAATCATTGAATTTCCAAGCTACAAGAATCCAAGAGATCTGATCTAATTTGTGTTGGTGTCTCCATCAATCCGACAGTGAATCAATCAACCAGCATTTTTTCCCTGGATGATACAAGCAAAGGAATAAGTATGGATCCTGTCCTGTAACTTGGCTCCAAGACTGAAGCTTAGCAAACCAGGAGGGGAGAGGGTAACACAGGGTGTGCATGTCCCTCGCACACAGGTTCAGTGCAGGAGGAATCTGAGCTGGAGGCCTGCATGGAAGGAGTGGAATTTGACATTGGCTTTGACAATCATGTAACGTTTGGAAAAGGTAGAATGAAAGGTGGTGAGGATTTGAGGCATCAGGGCCTCGCTGAGCCAGCCACGGAGGAGGAATGCACAATTAATGGCCAGTGGGAAACGCAGGGTGGCCCCGTATGGGATGGAGCTGCCTCTTGACTTCAGATGATCTGAAACACCTGCGTACCAAACTTTAAGTAGTCAAAGATTGGCAAAAGACTTGATTACTTTTGAGATAGAATCCAAGGGGGAAAAACACTTCTATTATCGGCTTATAAAATATGAGGACACCCCAGCGGCTATTGTGGCTCCCTGATTTCAAGAACTGGGTGTGCATAGTCTTCTCGGGCTCTCTCCTTCTCTCCTGACCGCTGAACGCGGCACAGCCTCCGTGTGCTTCCCTCTGCAAATGGACTCATATGCCAATCAGTGATGTCTGAGTATTTCCTGATACATAGCCACGCCCAGGAGCAACTGAAATTAAGTTTGGAACGTTGCTTTAAAAAGTCGGAAAAGAGTACAACGTTGTAGGTGAGAAAATGTGGAGACGTGGAAGCTGCCTTCCCAGGCCCGCTGTGCCTATGCGTGAGATGACCTTTCTGAGAGATGAAGCCCTGACACGACAGGCATGAGGCCTTCATTTCTGCACCTTAAATTCTCAGAATTTTTAGTTGTTAACTAAATGTTTTTGTTTTGTCTTCATTCTGGAAAAATAGTTTTGTTGGATGATTATCAATGAAGAAATGCTATTGAGAAAGTAGCTCTCAACCTAGTTATCGTTCCTTTCCTGTTTCTAAGCAGGAAAGATCAGCTGCTGCTTTTCCTGTCACTATTCCTGTGGTCTTTCCTGTGTCTCACTTCCGTGAAGACTTTGTGTTCATTTTGGTACACGTGCATGGCTCACATACAAGCACATTCAGCTCATAACCTTGTTTAGACATTATTAGTTGTTAGGATATCTCCATCTAATGGGGATTTGTCATTAACCTCTTGTGAAATGTACTATACATATTATGTGTTCTATATTTTGAAATTAAAGAATTAGGTGTATACATTTAAAATTGCTGTTAGTGAAGCAATCCATCAAATAGAATTAAATTTTTTATTTAAAAAATGCTTTCCCCCTCATATTTTCTCTGATGTGAGTGTAGCTTGTTCGTCACTAATTGCATATATTACTATTTTAATAGTATTTCCTAGATAAAAATAAATTAGTATTTGTCTGGTATGGTTTTTACATATATAATTAAGTTTTTCCACCTTTATTGAGGTATAATTGACAAATACAAATTGTTTATATGTACAGTGTACAATGTGATGTTTTCCTCTCCTTTGACTTTCAAATTTCCTGTGTTCCTGTGTTTTATGTCTTTTAACTGAAGAACTTTGATCAATCGTCTGATCACTGATATGTTTAAATTCATTTCTCCTATACTATTTTTTCTTTTTCTTTGTGCTACTTGTTCTGCATTTCTCCATTTTTCTCCTCTTTTTCCTAGTTTGGAGTGATTGAGGTCTGTTTTTGTTGTTTGCATTTTCTTATTCCATTTTCCTCTCTACTAGTTCGAATGCTGTTCTTTTCATATTTTTTTGTATCCCTAAACATTTAGCAGGCATGTTCACCTTTAAAAAGTGTAAAGGGTAACCACTATGTTTATAATTTAAACACATTATAATGTATTAACCCTGATCTCCCATTCCTGACTACTGTACTTTTGTTTCTAACTTCAAAGGTTAAGTTTTTTTTCAAAATACACTTATTGCTATTTTTAGATTCATTTCTTTGTGTTCCATTTTCTTCCCTCTCCGTTACTTTCACATCTCAACCCTTTCTTTAGAATTCTTTTTTTCTTTCCTGAAGTACCTCCTTTTGAACACTGATATTCAATGTGTGGTCTGCATATTAGCACTGATCTGCAACCTATTGTTCCCAACCCCTTACGGAACTAGATCCAGAAAGCAAATGGGCTACATCGTTGAGAACTCTCCTCATTGCAGGGGACATATTTTTGAAGCAAGAAAGAAGTGAAAGAAGGAATCTGTTAATTTACATTCTGGAGCAAGCTTTTTTTCTTGTCCGGGACATACTTGTGCTTTGAGTACCATGCTTTAGGAGTTTCTTTCACAGGATTCTGCTAGTATTAAAAATCCCTCAGGGTTGTTTTTTTTGTTGTTGTTAACTAAATGTTTTTATTTTGTCTTCATTCTGGAAAAAATAGCGTTGTCGGATAATTATTAATTAAGAAATGTTCTCTTTCTCTTTGCTGGCTATGCTGTAGATAAAGTAGTTCTCAACCCAGTTATTATTCTTTTGTAGATAATCTGTCTTTTTCTCTCTGAAAGGCAGACTTTCAGTCTGTACTGCTGTTCTTTATTTCACTATCATTCATCTAGAGGTAGATTTCTTTTTATTTATTGGGCTTCCTGAATCTAAAGATGGGCTTTTCAACAATTACAGAGAATTCCCTTTTATTATCACTTCAAATATTGCCTCTTTTCTATGTTCTTTGTTGTCTCTTTCTGATATTTGATAGAATTTATTATATTTTATTTTATTTCAAAATATTATTTCTTTGGCTGTTCAGAAGCATTTTAATTTAATCAAGTCCCATTTATTTATTTTCGTTATTGCCATAATTACTTTTGGGGTCTTAGTCATAAATTATTTGCCTTGGCCGATATCTAGAAGATTTTTTCCAACATTTTCTTTTAGAATTCTTATGGTTTCATGCCTTACATTTAAGTCTTTTATCCATGAATTAATTTTTGTGAGTGGTGTGAGATAAGGATCCTGTTTCATTCTTCTGCATGCGGCTATCCAATTTCCCCAGCACCATTTATTGAATGGGGCTTCTTTTCCCCAGTGTATGTTGTTGTCTGCTTTGTCAAAGATCAGTTGGCTGTAGGTAGATGGTTTTGTATCTGGATTCTCTGTTTTGTTCCATTGGTCTATGTCTCTATTTTATACCAATACCATGCTATTTTGGTTACTATAGCCTTACAGTATAGTTTGAAGTCTGGTAATATGATACTTCCAGATTTGTTCTTTTGCTTAATATTTCTTTGGGTATCTGGGCTCTTTTTTGGTTCCAAAGGAAGCATTGATCTGTGAATATGACATCGGTATTTTGATGGAGATTTTGTTGAATCTGTAAATCACTTTGGGCAGTATGGACATTTTAATAATGTTGATTCTACCTATCCATGAACATGATATGATTTTCCATTTGTTTGTGTCATCTGGGATTTCTTTCCTCAGTGTTTTGTAGTTCTCCTTGTAGAGATCTTTCACCTCCTTGGTTACGTCTATTACTAAGTATTGTATTTTCTTTGTAGTTATTGTAGGTGGTATTGAGTCTTTGATTTGACTCTCAGCTTGACTGTTATTGGTATATAGAAATGCTACTGATAGACACAAAAATCCTCAATAAAATACTAGCAGATGATTCAACAGCACATCAAAAAAATAATCTACCATGACCAAGTGGGCTTCACCACAGGGATATAAGGATGGTTCAACATATGTAAATCAATAAATGTGATTCACTACGTAAATAGAGGCGAACACAAAAACCATCTGATCATCTGAATAGGTGTAGAAAAAGCATTTGACAAAACACAGCACTTTTTCTTGGTTAAAAACCCTCAGCAAACAAGGCATAGAAGGAACATATCTCAAAATTGTAAAAGCAATATATGACAAACCCACAGCCAAAATCATACTGAATGTGGAAAGTTGAAAGCATCTCCCCTAAGAACTGGAACAAGACAAGGGTGCCACCATCGCCATTTCTATTCAGCATAGCACAGGAATTCCTAGCCAGAGCAGTCAGGCAAGAGAAAGAAATAAAGGGTATCCGTATTGGGAGAGAGGAGATAAAACTATCACTTCTTGCTGATGATATGATGTTATATCTAGAAAATCCCAAAGACTCCACCAAGAGACTCCTGGAATTGATAAATAAATTCATCCAAGTCTCAGGTTACAAAATCAAGGGTTAATTTTAGACCTTCTTACTTAATCTTCTCTGTCCCTTTATCTGTCTTAAACTTTGATATAACTCTCTATGGGGCAACATGGTACTTTTTCCAGATTTATCTTCCAGGTCAATAATTCTTTTTTTAAGCATTATCTAGCATGATGTTTATTGTTAAGTTTATAGATAGATAGGTAGATGGATGGATGGATAAATAGATATCAACAGATGCTCACAGGAAATATGAGGTCTCTGGAGCAATGGCCAGTGTTTATTACTCACGGAACATCCTAGCCCCAGATGGTCCCGTGGGTATATTATGAGGGACAGGTGTTCACCTGTACAATTTTTAGACTACAGTGGCTATATTAAATTATTATTTCCTCAATTTGCCTCATCTCACTCACCTTGCTCTTGTTCTGTAAATAGAAAACCCCTATGCCTCTTTAATTTGTGTAGTACCTTCTAGTTCATGACAACTCATCTCAGGTACCACACCCTCTCAAAGCCTTCTGTAAACTTTTTTGCTGCTTTAGTATCTTGTGCTTACTCTCTAAGTGCTCATTGCATAGTTTTTCCATATACAGATTATTGTTTGTCTCTTTTACTACATTGTAAACCTCTCCTTTTTGTCTTTTGAAATATCAATTCTTTTTTTTTACAGTTATGATCTCATCTTCTTTTTTTTTTTAATTTCAGCATATTACAGGGGTACAAATGTTTAGGTTACATATATTGCCTTTGCCCGGCCCAAGTCAGAGCTTCAAGCATGTCCATCCCCCAGACAATGCACACCACACCTATGAGGTGTGAATATATCCCTCCTCGCTTGAGGGTGGCTATGTCTTTTCCATTTTTTCATTCCCAATGCCTATCTGAAAGACTGGCACCTAGTAATCTCAGTGTTGATGCACTGCTCTAATCAAACAATCATTTCTCTCCAATTTTCTGTCTTTTATTATTATCATTTTGTAAGATTATATTAGAATCATAAAATGTTAGAAGTAGAAGGAAGCCTAGAGAATATCTATGTTGCCTTATGTATTAATAAAATTGCTATAGAGTACTTTTTGTTTGTTTTGGCTTTAAGGACAGATACTGATTGTCTCAGCCCCACCTTCTCTTATATCTCATGGACCAGTACAAGTTCATGTGCTGGTCCATGAGATATAGCATCCCATTTTATGGGAGGAAAGAAAAGTAAGTATGTGCCAGCCAAAAGGAAAGGGAGGAAAGTGCCATTGGATAAGTAAAATACAAGGTTTGTAAATTTATTGGTACTTCTTCTCTGCCAGAAATGGCTCAGTTTAGAAAAGGAAAATGTAATACACATTTCTTTCTTTCTATTTTCAATATTCTCCTTAACTTCCATCACTGAGTTTTACCAGCAGCTATGTCTAAGTTGACAGAGCAGCAAATTTCACTCACTTATTCAAGTGCACTGTGATTTGCATAGTTTCATAACCTGTTAGCATCTGCTCATTGATAATTCTGAGCTTGTGCTTTCCTGCTGATTTTTTACTGCAGAGGTGGAAAAGCACTAAATGGCAATTTGTTCCTTTAATTTCCTGTGCAAACAAAGTCAGGGAACAAAGAAAGATGCACAGTGACTGCAAAATATCATTATTATTTTATCAACAATAATAATACAATATTCCATTAGTATAACTTCTTAGTAATAAATGCACATAAAAGCAAGATAGCCAGGCAATGCAAAAGACAAATTCCCATAATGCTACATGAATTATTTTGCATAGGACTAATTGTAGCCTACCGCTGCCTAACAGATTAATTGCAAATTTTGCAATTCTACATGTATCTCACCAGCTTTCAGACTGTGCACTAGCTGTTCTAAATTGACTAATGCATATCCAGGCTAATTATATGCATAAGTAGAATCCCTAGTACACCTGTACCAAGATTTCTGGAGCTAGTACTTAAGTATGTGATATCCAGGGCTGTTGGAAATTTCTTTAAAAGGAAAATAAAGTCTCCCTGTGATTGAAAGTTACAGTTTAAAAGGTATCTCTTTTGGGTGTTAAAAAGGTGTGGATTTAAATTCTCACTAAGGTTAAATTGATGAAAGGTGAAGTATACTTTCTGATGGAAGGAACAGGCTAGAGAGTACACGAGAAAATTTAATACTTGAAATAGAAAAAGAAGTCCATGAAAGAATATAGAGGAAAAATTACATCTGTCTTTCCTTTGTTCGCCAGCTGACACTCAGCATCTACTTTAACTGTGCGTCCAGACAACTGCAGTTGCATTAGCAATACCTCTGACTCTGTTACCAATATAAATCATGATTTTTGGTATTTTTATCATATTACAGTTGTTGCAAGTATCTTGAAATGTTTACTCTCTGCATGACTTTGAGATTATAATTGTTACTATATCCACAACATTTAATAATCACAGAAGTTATTACATCAAAACATTTTTGTTTTTAAAGTTTTACTTAAAAACTTCTATTTCTATTACTATAATTTCAATACAATTTATTTCCTTGGTAATGCTATGGTTATCTTTTTCTTCTTCTTCTTCTTGCATTTACAAACTTCATTCTGAGAAGCATCTGTAAAGTTTAACAGACTGCAAAGGGGTCCACATCTCACAAAAGGCCAAGCACTCCTTCCTTACAAGGTGAAGAAAGAAGGAAAAGTCAGGGTTCTGTTAATGAAGTTCTTCAACTTCACAATTTTGTTCTTAGTGAAAAAAGCATATGCTCCCTTCTGAATACATTAAAAGACAATTTAAAAATCAATTTTGGGGTAATGATAGTGAGTACAACTTCTAGACAGAATCCCTTTTGGGTTGCCAGACAATGATGATCTAGATCCCAAACCTTAGGGAGAGGCCAGAGGCCTGAATCCCTGTCCTGGCGAAATTCACCTTTTACATAACAACAAAAGAAACCCATTTACTAAGTAGGGAGAATTATTCTGGTTGGTATTAATTGAAACTTGGAAACAAGCACAAAAATTAAGTGGATAACAAAAGAACTAGGTGATGAAGCCTCCCTTTCTACAACCATTTCCCTTTCCCACTACAAACTAATAATAATAATAATAATAATGAAGGTAAAGAAACGGTCCACTCTTTTCTACCTGCAATCATAACAAATCATTTTAATCCATTTGGATGAACATTTTACCCTATGAATTTCTAGGAATTTGATTCTCTGATTTGTCCATACTCAAATGTAATCAAACCAGATATAACATTTATCATTTTTGGGTGCTAATTTTTCCCTAGACACAGTGTTGAATAGATTAAAGAATATTTATTGAGCACATACTATATGCCAATACTTTTCCATACCAAGGGTTGATAAACTTTTTCTATAAAGCTCCAGATAGTAAATATTTTAGATTTTGCAGGCCTTATGGCAATCTCCTGCCACTGAGTGTAGTGCAAAAGCAGCCACAGGGAATATATACACAAATAGGTGTGACTGTGTTCCAATAAAACTTTATTTAGAAAAACAGGCACTGGACTGTATTTAGCCCATGGGCTATGATAGACTTCTGTTCTAGACAATATAGCGGTGAACAAAAGGTACAAAGTCCCTATTTAATAGAGCTTACATTCTAGCAGAGGGAGACAGCAATGAGCAAGGTGAACAAGCTAAGTGCACGGTACATTGTCAGGTGGTGAGTGCTGCAGAGAGAAACTCAGCAGCAATGGGGCAGGCACAGGGCCACAAGGGCAGACCACAACCTCAGCCAAGGTGACAGGGAAAGCCCCTTTGAGAAGGGAATATTTTAGGAAATTCTTGAAAGAAATAAGGGAACAAGCCATGGGCAAGAGTATTCTAGCTTCTCAGATCATTACAATGGCCAGGCAGGACAAAAAATTACTGTTTCTCTCTGACAGAAGAAAAATTGAGATTTAAAGAAGCGAATTTCCTTGTCAAATTTCTGATGGCCAAATTCACCCAGAGCATGAAATCAGTAATTCTTATCCAATTTATTTTAAAGAAAAAAACTAACATAAATATTAATATTTTTATATGCACAAAACTAAGAGTTAGCAATGTTAGACATTCTATAGCTTCTAAGATACTCATTGTGTTGGTCAAGATATTCTGAAAGGAAGACACCACAAAAGGATTTATTAGGGAAAGTCAGGGTAGGATCCGGGAGGGCTGAGAGCCACCAGACCACAATACAAGAGGGTGAGAGAACTGACACAGCCCTAAGGCAAAATATAAGTGAGCATTGTTGTCCATCCCGAGGGAGTGGGAACTATTTCTGACCATCTTTGCTAATTGGAACTGAAAAATTGCACTGGCCACATCAATGGTTGTGTACCATGTGCCTGCGTTGTCATGGCCACAGGGACCACTCTTCCTGTATTCCTATACGGGGTCTTTGATGGGGGCAACACGTCTTTGCTGCCTCTCTCAGGCTACGATACTGTTTTTTATTTGCTTTTTTGGTGCAGGGGAAAGGAGGGAATTTCAGAGGTTTCCACTTGGCCCTTCCCACTATGATAGTTCTTTGCCCACATTATAGAAACACAACAATGGGGTTACTGTAATTACTAAGGACATCAACTCCAATTATGTACTTGGGGACCAGAGAAATGGCCTCTGAGTAGATCCATGGGCCCAGCGGACCACTGAGAGATGGACTTTAGCCAAGATTTTAGATTTTACCGAGGCCCATACCCTCCCCAACCTCCTCCCAGGCTGTGATGAGTCGTTGAATCTCCAAGTATCAATGTCAACTCAGACCCTGATGTTCAGTTGTCTTTTAAACATCTTGTTATTCTCTCTCCCCAGTATGAAGTAACCCAAGCGAATGGCTCTAGATCCCTTTGGAATGTTCACAGTATATTCCATGGGAGCCAGGTCTTTCTTCTTAGAAATATGTCAGTGGATTCCAAATCTGAAAATTCGGCTCAGGTTTGGGAACCAAGCAGGAATTTGGACTTGCTACTGGGTGACTGTCTCAGCTTCCTGATACTCCATTTCCCTTTTTCTCTCTTGGTTATGGATGTTAAGCAACATTCGTCTTGGCTGCCCATTGATTTTGCCTCTAAAGATGCTCTATTCACCATCTCCATGAGTTCCTCTGGGCCAAGTCCCCTTGGCCACACCTCTAACCTTTCTGGTCATTGAAGCTTTGTGGTCTGTGGTGGTCGAGCATGGCAACCTGGCTTCCACGACTGCGGAGCTCCAGCCTCTGCATGGAAGTTCCAGAGTCTACCCCAGGACTGCCTCCCCCACTACCACAGAGAGCCACCACCTGGCTTCCTATTGGTGACGGTGCCCTCGCACTAGCACACTCTCGATGGTCTTGGTGAAGAGTGAGCTTCTTGCCCTTCCTGTGGGACGTGACCCTCTGGTGGGCCTTTTGGTCTGACATAACATACACGTTCTGTAATCCCCCTTCCTTCAGCTCTGTATCCTTCCTCCAGCTTCTGACGGGGCAACTTGGGCATTTCCACTTTTCTAAGTTTCGGCTATTGCTTTTTCCGAGTTTCTAAGGGCCACTCCAGGAGCACGTTTGCCCCGTTTCTTACCGTCATTGCTAGGGTGCTAATCCCTTTGTACTGAAAACGTGCTCCTATGCCATTCTATTCTTGTTCGTCCAGTCTTGCATGCTGGCCTTGACCTGATGCTCTCGAACTCTAATCCCAGGAGCACTTGCCTGGTTCCCCGTCCTCCACACTGGCTAATTCTTTCAGTACTTTCAGTGTACGCTCTTCCCTCCTTTATCACGCCCAGCATGTGCCCATCTGGGTTACACTAGAATTTCATTTTTGTTACTGGCCTTGCAGGAAAGGAGATGGGGGCAGCTACTGAGTGGGGCTCTTACACTGTGGGCTACCGGCCACTGCAGCCTCTCCTCACACAGCTGAATGAATGTTAGTTCTTATTAAGGAAGTATGGGGCACCTTTGCAAATCCAGAGTGGTCAGGGGCGTCTGAGAGTTAACATCCTTTAGGACATACACACAGATGTCCCTGTAGCATGTTTCACGGTCTCAGTTTTTTTATTCCCTGGACAATGACTACAGCCATGCATCCATATGTCCCGGGAGCTCTGCAGCTCTAATTAGGTCTTCCGCCTGCCACAAGCTCTGCCATTCTCCTGCCCTGCAGGAGATGAGAGCCTCCTGGTAAACACACAGAGGCTCTTTGGCTCTCACCCTTGGCCATTAACTAGCCGTTAACTCAGTCTCTCATTATGATTCTGCAGGGTGTTAATACAACTTGGCGGTAATCAATTGACTCCTCTGTATATACATTGTTTCCCTGTTGTGTATTTCACTAGAGGTAGGAAAGAATGAACACGTGATGGTCGTAATGAGCAGAAACAACTTAAATTTCTATTTCAAAACATGTAATGTCCATGTTGAGTGAGTTCCTGAAATAATATTTTCCCACTCAGATAAACTTTGTAATGTGTTTGTTTAGAGAACCTGTGATATTTCTTAATCAATAAATAAAATTCAGATTTACACACTCACATACACGTATGCACCCTTGGTAGGAAAGGAAGGCTCTGGGTCTGGGGGTAAGTCACACCACAACATGGGAACACTCCTCTGGCAGTTGGAAAATGGTCATCTTAGGCTCCTCTTGCTTGTTGTCAATGGGCGTATGGTGCGCCATCTCTTCACTGTCCGTTTTCAAGGGGGACTGGGCTCCCTTGGGCCACCTGCTCCCTTGCAGGGAACATGAATCTCTACTCTGGGAGTAGGAAGGTGAGCCAAGGCTGAGAGTCTATATTCAGCTGACTAGGTATGTGTGCTGAGCCCAGGTATACACAAGAGTCCCCGCAGAAGGTCCGTAAGGTCTAGACTCTAGATTCAAGGAAGGCTTATAGGGGTTTATTAGTGTTCAGGTCAAAACCTGACTCAGGCTAAAGAAATGGTCTAATTCAGATATGATTAGGCATCTGCCTGGTCTGTTAGCAGGCTGATACATTTATGCTGCTTCATAAATCTAGAAAAAAATACCAAAGCAAGAAATCCCCCCTACAAATCTTTGGGCAGACTTCCAATTACCCTAGGAGGCATCTTCAACCTAGCAAGGAGCATTTGTTTCCATTAAACACACAATTGACAGAGAATTAGGACATGTGCTTGGGCTATGGCTTTTGGAGCATTATAATTTCTCTTCTCTAGTTCAAAAATTTCCTGGGAAATGATGAAGTGAAATCTGGGAACTTAGACACCCCATATTCTATAATTATGAGATTTTGTTGTTGTTGTTTGGAGTATCCTAGGGCAATTTGGCTTAAAGTGTATTTATTTAAATGTCATATAAGTCAATTCACCAAAGTTGTAGGGTCACTTTCAAGCTTGATGCCATGTCTCAAGGAGACAGGAAACTTAACAGAATAAGCCTATGATAAGCCTGTGTGCTCTGGGAAATGGTTTTATCCCAAAGGACTACAAACATCACAATAAGTACTTTACAGTTGATTCTGAAATGTATTGCCATGTGTGTATCTTCACATTATAGCATAGGATCTGGGTTCTGATGGTGGAACGGACTAAAAATAATGTTGTTCCAAACACCCCAGTGGTTCTGCAAGCTCTTCCCCAGCACGCCACGCCCATCATTGTGGGGCGTCGCTACAGAGGGATAACTTCTTTCTCTCTCCAGCACTCAACATGTATTCCCGAGTTTGGGGATGGGTTCAGGAAGGGACAGCTTGTTACAAAACACTGGTTACCCTTGGCTTAGCTGGGACATGTCCAGTGTTAATGTTAGAGTGGTGAACATTAAGTGGGGAAGATTCAAGAGAGTGTTGAAATTAATTCTCAAGTTTTCAAGCTCAGACTTCTATGCATCCTGACTCTGAGTTCATAGACAAAGATGCCAGTGAAAATACTTTCAAAGAAAAACCGTACCCACCAACCCTGCAGCAGCAAGTCAAACAAAGTCCGTTCTATTGTAACTTCCATCTGGCAGATGTACGCTTCACTACCTCTGCAGAGTTAGGGGGATTTCATGGCATATTGTTTCAATTATTTTTAATAGCCAGTACCTACTGGCAGCTTGCCTTTAACAAGTATCAACATGTAATCTAGAAAAATAGCATAGGCTATACGTAAAATTACGCTATTTATTACTCTTTCAAATTGTTAATATTAATTTTCACTTCTTGATACTATCGTTGCTATTTGGTAACTTCCAGCTACTTGGAAATAAGACTATCCTCTGAGAGTTAAACAATAAAATTAATCCACAAAGGACCAAAGATGCATTGTGCAAAGTCACAACAGAGAGAAAGGAGATCTTGGGTTAGAGCAAGACTTGAGTACAATAAGATTAAACGTACTCATTTAGTTAAAGAAGTCCCAGTGCTGGAGCTGTGCATGGACCACAGAAAAAACAGTGAAATGGAGTTTAAAATAAAAAAAAAAGCTTCAGTGGGAGCCAGGACACTTGAGGACCAGTGGTGCCCAAGACAAGAAAGCTAAGCAGACTCAGAGAGGCAACCTGAAATTGAAATTTAGAGGGCAAAGAGGTGTAAAATAATTTGCTCTGTTGCTGAAAAAGAGCAGTATTTACACATTTCAGAACTGAATTCAGAGGACAGTGCCCACGCATGGTTTTATCTTCCTGTGTAGACTTGAAGGGAGGTGCTAGGATGGCTCTGCCCCTATCCGTACCCAGCGTGGCCGGGAACATGCCCACCATGCTCTGCAGTCTTGGCGCACACGTGATTCAGCTATGTGGCATCCTGCATGCAGCACACACATTGTGACACAGCCCAGCCACGTGGCAGCTCTTTCGCCCACGACCTGCAGAAAAGAGTCAAGCAGGGCTTACCACTCCAGGGTACGCAGAGTTTTCATTTTTTTCTGAAGTTTGCTCTGATATAAATATTGCCCACAACTGAGACAGCTGCTAGGCCCAGCTATCTCATAATGTCATATTAATAAAAACAATAAACACATAGACATTATTTTACCTAAACCTTATTTAAAACTAATTTAATTTCAGGGCACATTTTACTCTCAGCGTTTTATTTTAAAAATACAATTAGATGGTCATAGCAGTTTTAATATAAAGGTATTTCAAATTAAATATTAGCTCTGAAGGTAGCAGATATTATTTTATGCAAAGCTTTTAAATCACAATAAAATAGTTATGAAACAGCAATAACTTTGCAGTCTTTTTCCATTAGCTTTCCATTGCATAGTATTACCCTCAAATATTTTGTATAGTCTAAGCCTACTTTCTCCTTATTTACTTTCCCTGATGCCTACAGTGTGCTGTGATCACGTGCTCTTCCTCAGATAACCTGCCCTTCCTCTGCACTTGCTCCGTCCCCAACTGTGTTCAGCCTCTGCATCTTCCATGTATGGTCACTTTGTTTGGTGGCTTTGGTTGTCAGAGCAGGTGTAGGCCAACAAACCCCTATAGCCCTTATTAATTTGATTACAATATTATATGCCTTAGATTTTTGTTTGCTATGTATGCCACATTAAATTGCATTTTTGGAGCCAAGGTAATGAATGCTTTAAATGTCCATATTCTCCAAAGAACTTAAGAAAATGCTGGTGCAAAGTAGGAACTTTAGAAATGTGTGTTGATTAAATAAGCCATAGGAATTTGGGAGAATGAGTGTATGTATTTTCTTTCATTGCAAACACACACACACACACACACACACACACACACACACACACACAGGATTAAATTTTCAAGCCAAACTGAAATGAAGAATTTAAAGCACTTAAAAAGAGGTGCTGTTGATTCTCATTACTCAGGGGAGTTGTGTTCTATAAAGTTGCTGGGAACACTAAATTAGCAAATACTGGACCATCATTCCCACGGAAAACACAGGGTTAGGTTTCTGAAAGCCTCTGGTCATAATTTTTGTCAACCAATCTTATGTAACCGTGTTTTATATTTGTTCTGTTTAAAACAAATTAATATATATTGTCGATTCAAGTGAGAGTCGCTTCTCATTTATATGGAGAAAAGTCAGAATAAGGATAATAAACAAAAACCTCATGGCTTTCGTATTTAGTAATACTGAGTGTACACAGTAACTCACCCTGTAGGAGAGAAATTATTCCTTTAATTAGCACTAATAAAATGATTCATTTGGAATATAATCATAATCTAATTTAGCCTATATTTAAGAAAATGCACATTATGTTATCAATGCATTTTCTATATCTATTTCCTTTTCATTATAAAATTTATTTGATACAAACCATCATAAACCTTTATGTCTTTAGGCTTTAATACCTAATATAGCATTTAATACTTCATAATGTGGAGAAAATCTATAACAACCAGGTTTTAAAAGGGATGAATATTGTTATAATTCAATAAAATGGGTAAAAAGAATTTTTATTAAACTTAAAAAAATCTTATTCTCTTTTTAAATTTGATTTATCAAAAATTATTGTCATTTTCTCTTAAAATAGGAGGAAAAATGTGGCTAATTTTAATTTTAAAGGCACAATAAATTTAAGAAAAACTTATGAAAAGTAACAACTTAACCAAACTTCAACTTAATAAAGGAATTAGAAATGAAATGTAAAGTGCCTTTGGTGTTTATCACAAGTGATATAATGAGAATTAAATCTGGCAGGAGAGTTAGGAAAAATAAGACTATCGGATTGGAAATGAGAAGATTTCCATTGCTGCCATAGATGTAACATGGTGGTCATGGTGGACAGGCCACATAAACCTCTATTCGTTCAGTAAATATTGCTGAGCACCTACTGTATGCCAGGTGGGGTATGAACAACTGGGGCACACCAGTGAAAACAGAGACAGATCCCTCACTCTCGTGTGCTGACGCTGCAGCCATTCTTCCAGATTCACATTTTTATATTAAGTTGCTCCATAAATATGGTTTACACTTGCTCCCTTGGTGTTAATACTTGCATCCAATCTCACAGTTTTGCACACTATCCACGTAGTAACTATTTCCCACTCTTTGTCCCCCGCCTGAAATCCACATTTGTGTGTCCCATTGCTTCCCATTTAATAGGCATCTCAGCCCTAGAATTATTAATTCTAATAACCTAATGTCTCACTCAGAGGCAAGTCCAGTAACTTGCAGCGGCCTCTGTCGCACGCCTGTGACTCGCTGACCAATATCCTTCCCCACCCTGCCCTTGGCCACCTGCCACGTGCACTCCCAGGAGTTCAACATTAGTGCAAATGAAGTATATTAAGTAATTTGTTTTAAACAGAAACGTGCATAAAAGAAGGTGACATATTGATTGGTTGACGAAAACTTTGTGACCAGAGGCTCCGAGTCACCTAACCCTGGGTTTCCCCTATGAGCGGCAGTGGTATGGCTTTGTCTAATTCAGTGTTCACAGGGCTCTACAGAACATTCTACCATGAACGACAAGCACCGACTGTAGGTTTTGCCTTGTTACATGCAATTGGGAGGAGCAGTATGTAGCTGGAGAGGGAGGGGGCCAGGCTAGAAGGGGGACATATTTGTGTCGATCTTTTGGTTACTGTAGCATTTTGCCTGCTTTCCTCCCGTTTGGATAACACCTAGGTTTTCAGATAAGGCAAAATTATATTCAAGTTCTTTTCAGCGAGTTGATGAGTTTGTAGTTGTCTGTACACATATGCCCTATCCTGGAGGTGTGTTTTAAAGCTGGAATATAATATCCCCAGCAACTCGGTTGATTGAAAGAACAAAGTGAATCACGAACTGCCTCTAGACTTAAGAACAACTCTCCGTGGGACCGATTTGAAGAAATTCGAGTATATCATCTTGAACGTAATGTGCCTTGAGTTTAATTTGTCTGTGCAGTTGCTTAAAAATGTAATTTGTCATAAAAGACTACCTACTGGTGGTGTTTGGGACATACTAACTCAAATATGGCACCTTGGCGTTTGGGAAAACATCAGAAGCAGGAACGGGAAGGTCATGCTCACCTTTCCCCCTTCTCTCCTGAAGCAGGTCCTAAGACCCTCATTCCAGATGTGCCTTTCTCCTACCCAGATGAAAGGGACATCCTTCTCCCTGATGATGAAGGGTCGTGGAGACAAATCTGAACAAACAGGCCTTGCTAAGTCCCTGCCTCCCCAGAGATCACACTTTTTTTTATCCAATCATACTTCTCCACAACTATCCACTTCTCCATCAAACCTAGCAAAAAAATGACATAGGTTTACCTGTTTTTTGAGTTTTCATTTCTAAAGGCTCCCATGTCAGGTAAAACTTACATTAAATAAATCTGTATGCTTTTCTTTTGTTAACCTGTCTTTTGTTAATCATCCATGAACCAAGTGACAGGTTGAAAAAAAAAAAGAAGTCTTTCCCCGCCGATACATTACTATACCTGAAGCCATATTATTACCTTGATCATTCAACTGCATTTAAATTGTACCTCATACATACAATTATTATTTGCCAATTAAAAATAAAATAAACCAAATTTTTTAATGCTAGTATATGAGATTCTGTGTCATTTAATCACTGCTTTTTTTCAAACTCTTTACTTAGTTACAAATTATTTCAAACAAATGGAAGCATTTGGAGGATAACAGGTTTCCTACCAGATAGTTACCTGATGTTAACATTGGACACACAGATAAACCTGAACTTCCCCTGCTCTCCCGTGCTTCCCGTCCTCTTTTCCCAGGCCCAGGATCCTTAACCTGGGGCGTTTCATCCCCGTCCTTGCTTTATAGCCTCACTACTTCTGCACAGAATCACAAATTACACACCCTTATTGGTTTTGGTGTTTCAGTATTGACATACACAGTATCATTCTCTTCGTTTTCTTCTGTATATATTTTAGGCCTGTTTTCCATCCACTCTGCCAGGCTTTGCCTTTTACATAGTGCATTGAGACCATTTGTCTTCAAGGTAATTATTGATATGTTAGGTTTTAATTGTCATTTTACTATTTGTTTTCCGTTTGCTTCCTCTCTTTCTTTTGTTTCTCTTGTCTTACTTTCCTATGGGTTTTTTGAAAATTTTTTTAAAGATTCCAACTTTATTTATAGTATATTTGAGTATATCACTTCTTAGAGTTTTCTCAGTGGTTGTTCTAGGTGTTGCAACATACAGACAAAACTCATCACAGTCACTGGAAATGATATCTCCCCACTTGGAGTGAAATGTAGGAGTCTTCCTTTCTTTAGGTCTCTTTACTCCTTCCATGTTTTAACTATCATCATCTCATGTATTTCTTCCACATGCATTGAGAGTCACGTCAGATGGCATCATAAATTTTGCTTCAACCATCAACTAGGACTTGTAAAAACTGATGAGTAAGATAGTCTACCATTTGTAACCATATTTTTACCTTTCCCTGTGTTCTTTCACTTCTGAAGTTATAAGCCTTCTTCTTTTATCGTTTCCTTTCTGTTTAGAAAATTTCCTTTGCACATTCTTTAAGGGTAGGTTTGCTATGCAAAAATTTCTCTTGGATTTTATTGTTGTTGTTTTGTTTTGTGTTTTTTAGTCTAGTATTATCTTTATTTCCCTTTCATTCTTGAAGGCTCATTTCTGTGGATATAGAATTTGTCATGTACAGTTCTTTTCTTTCAGCCCTTGAGAATTGCTTCCCTCCCTCTGGCGTCCATGGTTGAGATGAGAAATCTGCTACATTTGAGTTGGGTTCTCCTGTAAGCAATGTTAGGTCCATCTCGATGTCCCCTGGCCCTCTGTTCCCAGTGTCAAGAGTGAGCACTGGTACCGAGTTGAGCCCATGATGGAGTGATCACAAATACAAGGCAATCCCACACAGTGTAGTACAGAAAGGAAAGAAACTGTACAAAGTGAAAGTAAAGAAGGAAGCTACCCAAGTGAAAATATGTTCGAGAGAGAGGAATGGGTCAGTCTCCACGAGTGAAGGATGCTGAGGGCTGCCAGGTGGTTTCCTGTTATTAGCTTGTTCAGGGGAGGGCTTGCGGGGGGAGTGTGGAATGGTACCAAACGATTGTCAGGTGTTCTGCGTTTTCCTGCAGTCCCTTCCCCTGATAGGTCCCTGCTGGATTCTCCACCCCTGGGAACCACCCTCCTGGCCTACACCCACCGCCTGCAGACTTGGTCCCTACCTAACAGTAATGGACCATTTCTC
>NW_012151796.1:800621-804665 GCF_000956105.1 Propithecus coquereli
CCCTGTGCTCTGTTCCTCTCCTTACTTGGTGGTTTTGTGATTGCCTCTGCTCCTTATTATTATAGAACGGATTTTATATTGGTGCCCCTGACCCCATTCTGGGGTGTATCAGCGACCTAATATATCCAGCCACTGAGCCAGAAGGGCAGCTCGGCCCAGATTCTGACTTGGAGGCATCTCAAGTTCCTCCCAGCTTCCTGCACACACCAGTGATCAATGACAATTATTTTTTAATCACCCGCTAATCGGAAGGGGACTGGTACCATCGAGTCCTTGATGCTAAGCAGCGTTCTGTGCAGTCCCCACCTGGCAAGGGCACTTTTGTTTTAGTTGCCTTACAGAAGCTAAGCTCCCAGCTGCCTTTGTCTGCTTAGAAATCAGAAAGATGGAACTTTTGGTCTGAATTAAAGCTTGGCATCTCCCCTCTGTTTGCTTGTTTATAGTCCGCAGAGATGTGTACCTTGCTTGAAAGTAGCTGTGTCTCTTACATTTGCTCCAGTTATGTTTTATCTATCATTGCTCTGTGGTAGAAGCAAGGGTGGTTTGGGGACAGGAGACTCAAAGCATGAAGCTGCAGAGCCTCCTTCACAGATGACCCCGTACAGCTTCTGCTGAGATCTGGCCCCCCTCTCACTACCTGTCACCGCACTGGCCTGCCTGGCCCGTTCTTCGTCCAGGCCAAACTTCTCATTGCTCAGGGTCCTCACATGTGCTCCTCTCTGCTATCAACTTAACTATGTATTCAAAGATTTTCTTGAATATTGGCCTAAATTATGTCCCCCTCTGTTTTCTTCAATGGAAGCCTTTTGAGTGTTTTCTTTGTATCACTTATTGTAACTTGTAATTATTTAATCTACTTACTTATTGTTACTTTACTGTCTCAACTGCTACTGCAGGAGCTTCATGACTGTAGGGGTCATGCCCTTCTAGAGTAACTGTAGCTTACACTCTCACATGGAACACAGTAGACACTCAATAAATACTTGCTACGTAAATACTGATTGGGCAACAGAGGGCCAGCCTCCATTACAATACTTGTCTTTAATCACCATTACTAATAATTTTGATTAAAGGGTGTTACATACACAACTTTGTTTTTAAATTTGTTCATTAGCAAAGTAAAGGAGGAAATACTTAGAATTAATGCCCAAAACCTAAATACCTTAAATTATGAAGATGGTAAACTAAATAATCTATTTCCTTTCCCTTCCTGTTTTATGTCTGTTTTCCATATTCCCACTGCCATCGATGTTCTCTTTCCCTCTGTTTTCCGTCTATAAAGATCTACTCTCAAGAAAATTTTTCATATCAATTGTTTACATGTCATTACGACTAAGACACCAAACACCTTCTCCCTGGAAAACTAGTGGCCAGACTCCCTGAGGAACCAGAAACTGCTACATCCTTCGTTGTGTGGGGAAACAGTAGCCAGGTTAAAATATACCTGTTCTTGGAAAAAAATAACATGCTGATACTTTTTCCTGAGTGAATAAATTCATCAAATCTCTTAACTCTCACTCACACAAATGTCATCTGGAGAGACAGAGGAAAAGTTGTGCAGGACAAAAGGGTACCGAGATCCCAGATAAATATAATTCAATAACAATTATTGTTACTCTATTCATCTACTTGCCTTTCAAATCTGCACATATTGTTTTAAAAGATGAAGTCTTTTAAAAACATTGCAGTCAGTGAATTTTCAACTTTATTTTAAATGTTATCATGGACAGTTGTACCTGGAGATGACAGTTCACCACTGCAAATCAAAGTGATGGCTACAAGTGCCTTGTGCCACACACAAATAGCCTGGGTGGCTCCAACACAAGCATCCTGGTGCCCTGCTGTATTAACAGCACCCTGTCTCCCATCAGGGTCTGCAGCTCTGTCATTGCTCATAGTGACAGCCGTTCCACCTTTGGCTCTCCTGCGTCCTCCACGGCTAGGAGCACCATTTAGCAGGGATTGCAGAATTCACTGGATGGTTAGTCTTAGGAAACCCAAGGCGGAAACACACAGCCAACCGTCTCCCGAGTGCTTGCGGCCGAACTTTCAGAACACAAGAAAATGACATTGGAGCTGAATCTCCAAGTACAAATGGAGAGTGAAATTGGTTTCATAGAATCCGAACAACACACTCTTCTCTCCTGCTAAGAACTCCTGGCTCCTGAACCAATTCCTGCCTGTTAGCCGCGAAGGAAAGTCCAAGCTCCATAGTCATGCATTCAGGGATCCAACCTGCTTTTTCTCTACATAGCTATTTTGCTGCAGTAAGACTGACCTGCCTGGTTTCTCAACAAAGGCTGGGAGAATTCTTCCCTCCCACCTTTACTTAGACAGTGCAGACTGAACCATTTTTCCTACCTTTTGGAATCCTACTTGATCCTCAAGGCAAAGTCCAAGCCACTGCCCCTCTGTGGGGTCTCCGCTGAGCCCTGAAGCACACGTTCACCTCACTGCCTCGTGCATGGCTGGCTCTGAAGGTCTCTATCACTGAAGATGCTAAACACACTTACTGATTGTTAAAAGTGGCACGACTAACTGGAAAGCCCAGACTAAAGTGTAAGATTCCTGCTGTGGGAGCTACTGCTTTCACTGCCAGTATCTGGCTGTTTCCTTTCTGGGCAAGCAAAGAGAAAATTCCCAACTTTCCTGCAGTTGGTTAGAGCCATGTGAGTATTTCTGGCCAGGAGACTCTGACCTCTGCATGATGAAGCGAGGTCTTCTGTGCAGCCCTCTGGCTTTCGGTTCCCAGCCGTGGCACCCTGGAAGCCACACATTGAGATGACAGAGCAGCAGAGTGGAAACAGGCTGGATCTCTGAGTCACCGTGTGACCCACAGAAGACTTTGAGTAAATTAAAATAAAAACCTTAGTCATACTAAACCTCAGATATTTTGGCAGTGATTTGCAACTCTAAAATAAGATAACCTACTACGGCTAATGCTCCTGGGTTCTAGCCCTGCATCCACCATTAACCAGGTAGCTTGGGCAAAACATCTCCACAACCTCTGGCTGAGAAAGAATTCTTTTTATAAGTGAGGGAATGAGCTAGAACCCAAGCCCCTACAGAGGCCAGGCAGGGAATCTGAATGAAAGGGGAAGGCTGAGCTGCAGAGCGAGTAGAGATTTCACATCGTCTAAAGAGGACAGTTGCTACTCCGCTATCACTGATGGGTCCCATGAAGAAATCCAGTTCCAATATAAGCACATGTTGCCATTTCTCAAGGGAAGCCCTATACTCTGCATACCTGTCCTTCATGTAGCTCCATAAAGATCCCGATTTTAAGGTCTCGGGGACTGTGCTGGGTATTTTCCAAACGTCTCTCCCCATCCAGCCTGCGCTCTCCTCTGCCCTGTTTTGTGTGCCTGGGGCAGGCCTGTGTGGATCACAGCGACAGGTCCTCCTGCCCTTCAGTTTCCAGGTGGGTCCCACCGCTCTGAAGTGGGAGGGGTTGGGGTGAGAGATTTGCCCCCAGCTTCCCCCCTTCAGAGACACCACAGGCAGACTTGTCATTCCTGTCGGGCAGCCCTCCCTCCATGGCTCTCTCCAGGTGGGGACGTGCTCCCTCCACCTGTGTACTCGGGCTGAGCTGAGCGGTGGAAACGCTCCCGACAGTCTTACCCCTGGGGTGATGCACCCTCCATATCCTTTTGCTTCCATTGGTTCTCCTCATGCAGAGAAGTTGAGCATTCCTGCAAGAATACTAATGGGAATTAATTCAATTTTTAAATTAAACTTAAAAATGTTTTAAAAAAGTGAGTGGGTCTACCTCACTTTATTCAACAAACAATGCATCCACAGACTGAGTGAGTGCATCTCGCAGTTCTGTGAATCTAGTGGCGCTATCTTGAGTGAGGTGTTATCTATTAACATTTCTTAGACTTGAGTGATCCCCCTGGTCTACAGGTACACCCTTGTGGCACGCAACTAACACGTTTGTCTTACACTCGGGTAGGCAGAAGGTTCTGGTATCAATGTATTAATATTATATGCTTGTCTCTAAATAATAAGTTTACCAGATAACAGTCTTTGAGAAGTGCCAGG
>NW_012151796.1:808335-810176 GCF_000956105.1 Propithecus coquereli
TTTTGTTTATCTGTTTATTTTTTATACCCTCGCCATATTACCATTCTTCCCCCCACCCCCATGTGGACAACTATTTTAATGTTCTTAAGATGGAATCCTTATTTGGACACATTCTAGAAAATATACATTGTTGCTTTGGTACATATGTTTTAATATTCGTAAGTTATAGTCTAGTAAACATCTCATGGTCTTTCTTACTTTTTCTCTTAAGCTAAGGGGTCAGCAAATTATGTCCTGCTGGCTAATTCTAGTCCTCTACCTGTTTTTGTGTGGTATGTGAACTAAGAATGGTGTTTACATTTTTAATTCATTGATAAATACAAAAAGAAATAATATTTCATGTCATGTAAAAAGTACATAAAATTCAAATTTCAATATTTATAAATAAAGTATTGTTTCATTCCCCTCAGTGCATACAGTGTCTGTGGCTGCTTTCACGCTGTAACTGCCGAGTCGGGTAATCACAACACAGATTCTCCTGGCTGCAAAGCCTGAAATACTGACTAGCTGGACCTTTACAGAAAAGTTTGCAGACCCCTGTCCTATCCATATTTTAAAATTCCATCTGTGTTGCTCTGGATGCATTTTATTCTTTTATATTGGTTTACCTACTGCAAAACACTTCATGTGTTTTCACCAAATTTTCCTTATCTGCTCTCCTGGTAAAGAACATTAAGGCTGTTTCCAACTCCCACCGTTGCAAACTGTGCTGCAGCTCTTACAGACTTTGAAAAGGGGGTCTTCAGAATCAGAAAGATGGGGTTAGAGTTTCCATTTGGTATGATGAAAAAGCTCTGGAACTAGATAGTAGTGATGTCGACACATCATTGTGAGTGTATTTAACACTACTGAATCCTACAGTTAAAGATGGTTAAAATGGTAAATTTTATGTTATGTGTATTTCACATAAGAAAGATAACTGATATGCCAAATTGCTTCAAAACAATTTTTCTCTTAAGTAGTTCAGTTTTGTTTACCCTAGTGATTTTCTTAGTCAACCCCTTCCTTACAGAGAATACAACAGTAAACTATCCCCGATTTTTGCTAAATGAATAAGGTTCTAACTAATGAAGCTTTAGAATGTAATTCAAGAATCATTAACCAGACTAGAAGTCTAGCCACTTCCACCAAAGCCACACACACACACACACACACACACACACATAAAAGAGCCTCAATGGCTTTATTTTTCAAATGCAATGATTCATTTATTTTTCCTGAAATGTATACATAATGCACAGCAACTTTTTACCTCTGGGCATTGAAATATTTCAGTTCTTCCGATGAGTACAGTGGCAATTACTTTAAGAGAAGCAGCCTCTAATGCGAAGAGTTGTATTTAACCAAGGTGTGTACGTTGACCATCAATAGCATATTTCGATATAAATTCCTGGGGAATTAGAGTATTGGAGTCAGTATAATTGTCTGTGCTGATGTGTGCAGGTCTTATTGAGGAACTGTGCATGAATCTGGAGTTTCAAAGAAAAGAAAGGGGCAAACAGTGTTTGCGGAACGGGAGGTGGAGGCCGTCCCAGATGCGGGAAGCAGCGTGCCCGCTGCACAGAGCCCGGGGGGTTAGGGCTGGGCAGTCAGAGGGATATAGAGTGGGCATATATAAGCGCCATGGGATGGAGAAAAACTAGTAAGAAAAAAAAAAGTGGCCATACTAGATGAATATGATATGAATGTTTCATATGACAAAATCCATTTCATGAGCTTTGGAAATAATAATTTTGTACATTGAATTAACTGACACAATCAATTTAAAAGGTACACATGTGTCTTCAGGAGTGCCATGTAATCAGACCAATACATCTTAATTCTGATTTGGGATTTTACTA
>NW_012151796.1:810226-812448 GCF_000956105.1 Propithecus coquereli
CATGAGTTTGAATTCTGATACCACCTTTCACTAATCATGGTCTTAGAGGTATTTTGAGAATCAGTTGAGATGATACACACAAAGGCCTTAGCATGGTATGTAGCACACGGTGAAATAATAGCTAACATGCCTTATGTATTATTATCATTAAGAATTTTGTTTTTTATAATTTGGAATGGAAGTCTGTCACTGTGAAATCGTATAGGAACCAGAAGGAGGCTAATAAAATTCTTCCTACATCTTTTCTTTTCTATTTTTTAAAAATCAAATAAATTTTTGCTGAAAAAAATAAAGGAAGGGGAAAGGCAATAAGGAGTATTTGGAGTAAAAAAAAATTTCCTGTTCACACAGTTGTCAAATTCCAAATCCCCTCCCTACCATCAGCACCACAAACACCTCACCCCAACAAAAGGAAATCACCATCTAGATTTAAAGGAAGACTGGTAAAAAATGTGTTGAAATTGTCACAACAAACATGCATTTGCAACACACATACCCGTCTCTTTTCTAAATAAACCAAATTATACTGTACATGTTTTCCATGTCTTGCACCTAACCACTTCAGTTATAAATATATTTCCATGCCAATGATGAGTCCTATCTCATTTTTTTATCTACCTCATTTTTATCGACTTTACTGTAGTACAATTTGTATATAATCAAATGTACATATTTTAGTTTTATGTTTTAATGCTATTTTGTAACTGTGTAGACTTGAGTAGGCTACTTTGATCAAAATGTAGATTTACACAACTCCAGAAAGTGCCCCATGGCCCTTGGAAGTCACCTATCTGCTTTCTATGGTATATATTAGATCCATATAAACAGAACAATACAGTGACGTCCTCTTTGCTTCTGGCTTTTTTAATCAATAGAGTAGCATTCCCTGTATGAATATATTACCTTTTCTTTTAACCCAATCGGCAGTTTAGGGACATTTGGGCAGTTTCCAGGTTATTTGCTCGTTGTTTGCTGTTTGTTTTGGGATCTTAAGGCTGCTAGATAGAAACCTCTATGTACAAGTTATTGTGTGTGCATGTTTTCATTTCTCCTGGGTAAATATTCAGGAGTGGAATTATGGTTATAGGATAAATTCGTGTTGAACTTTATTAAGAACTACCAAACTGTTTTCCAAAGTGGCCATACTATTTTATACATCCATCAGCAAATTATGAGATGTCCAGTTTTTGTACATCTTTGGGAACATGTGGTGCTGTCAACCATTTTGCTATTTGCAATTTGAGAGGGTGTGAAGTGGTATCTTAACACATGATTTGCATTGTTCTGTGGGTAATAATGTTCATCGTTGTGTTGTATGCTCATCGGCCCCTCATACGCCTTCTTGTGTGAAGTGTCTGTTAAGTCCTTTGCCATTTTTTATTGAGTAGCTTGTGTTTTGATCATTTAGTTACAAGACTTCTTTACATATCTTGGACAGACATGTATGGGGAATATTTGCATTCGACATGTACCTAGCCTTTTCATTTTTTCAATAGTGTCTTCTTGAAGAGCAGAATGTTTTCTGTTTGATGAAGTTTTCATTTTTTATACCACAGTGAGTACGTTTGTTTTCTGTTTAAATTTTTTGCCTATCTCATGTTGGCAAAGATTTTCTTCCTGAAGTTTTATCGTTTAGTTTTAGGTTTAGATTCATGATCTATGTCAAATGACTTTTTAATTTTTGTGTATGATCTGTTGTAGGGGTCAAGGTTTATTGTTTTTGCACGTGGATATCTAGTTTTCAGCATATTTCTTATATCCTCTCCTTTCCCATTGAAATAGCATTAATGTCTCATGTTTAAAATCAATTGGCAATGTATGTGTGAGTCTTGCTAACTTATTCTATTGATCTATTTTCTCTTCCTACACCAATACCACACTGTCTTAATTACTGTGGCTTCATAATAAATCTTGAAATCATACAGTGTACATCTTTACACTTCATTCTTTTTCAAAAGATTCTTTGCATTTTCAGATAAGTTTTCTATTCAGATATCAGCTTATAATAAGGACAAATCTTGCCAGAATTTTGATTGCCATTGTGTTAAATCTATCAATCAGTTTGAAGAGAATGAATATCATAACAGTATTGAGTTTTCTGATCAAAAAAACCCCTCTCTTCATTAAGTTAGATTTCTTTAATTGATCTCAGTAATGTTTTGCAGGTTTTTTGTGTAGAGGGCTTGCACAACTTTTATTAAATTTATTCCTAAGAATTTTAT
>NW_012151796.1:813658-817708 GCF_000956105.1 Propithecus coquereli
TAGTCAACCCCTTCCTTACAGAGAATACAACAGTAAACTATCCCCGATTTTTGCTAAATGAATAAGGTTCTAACTAATGAAGCTTTAGAATGTAATTCAAGAATCATTAACCAGACTAGAAGTCTAGCCACTTCCACCAAAGCCACACACACACACACACACACACACACACACACACACACACACAAAAGAGCCTCAATGGCTTTATTTTTCAAATGCAATGATTCATTTATTTTTCCTGAAATGTATACATAATGCACAGCAACTTTTTACCTCTAGGCATTGAAATATTTCAGTTCTTCCGATGAGTACAGTGGCGATTACTTTAAGAGAAGCAGCCTCTAATGCAAAGAGTTGTATTTAACCAAGGTGTGTACGTTGACCATCAATAGCATATTTCGATATAAATTCCTGGGGAATTAGAGTATTGGAGTCAGTATAATTGTCTGTGCTGATGTGTGCAGGTCTTATTGAGGAACTGTGCATGAATCTGGAGTTTCAAAGAAAAGAAAGGGGCAAACAGTGTTTGCGGAACGGGAGGCAGAGGCCGTCCCAGATGCGGGAAGCAGCGTGCCCGCCGCACAGAGCCCGGGGGGTTAGGGCTGGGCAGTCAGAGGGATATAGAGTGGGCATATATAAGCGCCATGGAATGGAGAAAAACTAGTAAGAAAAAGAAAAGTGGCCATACTAGATGAATATGATATGAATGTTTCATATGACAAAATCCATTTCATGAGCTTTGGAAATAATAATTTTGTACATTGAATTAACTGACACAATCAATTTAAAAGGTACACATGTGTCTTCAGGAGTGCCATGTAATCAGACCAATACATCTTAATTCTGATTTGGGATTTTACTAGTCAAGGAAAAAGGCAGCAGGGAAGGTTTCGCCTAATCACAATTGCATGGTTATTTAAGGCAGGCAAATTGAACGGATCACCATTTTCCAAAATTTCCTAATATGATACCCCTCTGAAAATGTCACAACAATTCATAGCACCTTATCAGAAAGTGGATGAACAAGTGGCATATACTGGCTGAGACAATAGAAACTGAATTAAAATAGATGTTTTTGCTAATGAAATACTAATTCCATTAACAATGTTATTCATACATTTTGAAAATAGTTGTATCTATGTGAGTAAACCTTTACCTATCCAGACTCCGGACTCTGGTGCACATGTAATCTAAAATCGATAGCTCTTATACCCTGGGATTTACAACTTACTGGTTGGCTTAAGAATACTGCTGTAAGAGAGCTGCAAATTCAAATTATTTTGTATTGATCATTTGGAATAATTCCTTTGATAATATAGGTCATCACTGTATAATATTTCAGTTCACAATAATTATCTGAAGTTATCTCCTATTCCTGCCTGTGCTTTAACTGAGAGGTGAAATAATTTGTCTCATTCTTCATATGAAACATGAGTGTGCTGGGCTATATCTCATCTAAGGCTGCTTCTACTTATAATTATTAGATAACTTTATAAAATGATAAAATTAAGCTAAGGACATGATTGTTAGCTTGTGCCTCCTAATGTGTCTTGGTTCAGGCTTCTCCCTAGAAATAGACTCTAAATCCAAGATTATTGCAAATAAGTAGTTAAGTGGGAAGGTGACGATGGGAACACTACTAGGAGAGCAGGACATTGCGATGTGTTAGTGCTTATTCTTCAAGAAATGGACACCACGTTGGGATTAAACGTGAAAGGACCTGGGCAGGGAAAATACAAGTGTGAAAGAAAACAGGGACATAACCAGACCTATTGTAAGTCTGATCCCAGTGGAAGGAGAGAAGCTTAGGTGACTTCTAAGATATGAGAAAGTCCTTGAACCAGAGCTGGCTATCAGCGAGGTCCCACACCTGCCAAGAAGAGGCCTGTGCTGGGTATCCCTGCAAAATTCCACCACTGGCTGGGAGCAGGGAGGTGTGACCTCACACAAACGCCGCCGTGGACTCCGAAGCACAGCAGCGGGGCCTCGGTCAGTTCTGCCCTGTGTAGTTGAAGTTCTGCCAGGGCTTTCCTGTGGCTGCCCCATGAGACACAGAAGGGAAGGCAAGCAAATCCAGGGTGCATTATTAATCAAGTTATCAGTGTGGGCACTGGGAACTCAGAAGGACAGGGTGGAACAGGCACTGAAAGTTATCTTATCCTAGGCTTGAGGGCTAGGGTATTTATCTGCCAAGTTCCAGTGGTCAGTTCTCTAGGGTTGCCTGTGGGAGCATAGATTCCGTGGTACTTCCAGGCGCCACACACCCAGAGTACAAAAAAAGCTCTCGACAACCAACATAGGTGCTTGCAGTTAAAAGTCAGGCTGACAGCCACAGATATGGCCAATGCTAAGAGGAAATGGGCCGGGGACCAGCGGAGTCTGCTGCAATGTGCTGGACAGACGGCAGCGTGGAGGTCCACCTGGCCCCTCCCTAGAGCCATCCCTCCAGCCTCAAAGCCATCTAGAATGACCTTCTAAAGGTAGAGCACAGGCGGGATTTGCTATGTGTAGATGTTTTAACACACTAAAAATACTGTGGGCTTCATCTACTCCTAACTGTTGACTTTCTAAATGTGGTGGTAGAGAAATCTTAGAACAGCCTCCTGTCTTTGCAGCCAAAGAGCTCCATTTATTCCTAGCGGTGCCCATCACAAGACTTTAACAGCCCTTTTCTTTCTTTATGAGATGCACTGAGAAGACTGTCTAAAAGTTAAATAGACAGGCTGTCAATTGAGAAGACCTAATAGACCTGAAGTAAGGAAACAAGGCACAAGACAGTTGAGTTTTTAAAAAGAGCAGAGCTAGCATTGCAATAAGCCCTAGAAAGGCGAGGGAGCCAGCATGGGGTACACTCTCGGGGCAGGTAACAGGCATGATGGCATGAGTCTCCCACAAAGAAGGTGATTAGCAGGAATTGTTTGCCAAAGGCAATCTTGGACTACTTCATAGGCAGCCTGGGGTTATGGAATCAACTGCTCTCTAATAGTGGCAGAAAGTACCAAAGCAATCAAAGTAACAAGTTCAGTGGATTGCCTTGCAAGGAGTACATGATGTGCCTGCAAATACATGACTATCCATCATAGGTCCTGGGAACTTAGAGCTTTTACAGTATGTGTCTAGAGTTACTGGCAATTTTATCATGACCTTATTGGATTTAGGAGCATTCCAGAATTACCCTAAATGCCAGGGTGACAAATATGTTCTTGATATGAGTGTCCTAGAGAAACATCACCTCCGTAAAGTGTCCATTGAAAGTTCAGTAGGTGTTTAATAAATACTAATGAATGCTAATACTAAATTAATCATGGAAGTGTTAGGTGTTTATCACTGGAAAACCTTCATTACCATGAATACATTTCTCTCAGTCTTGCTTCTAGATTGATTCAAAAGAATGATCTGCAATAAATTCAATTCCCTCTTCTCCCAGACGCAAGGCTAAAGGTGAGACAGCAGCATTTTAGTCACATTAAAAATGGCCCTGGTTAGCACTTCTGCCTCCCTCTGCTTAAAGGCTGGATGCAAGTTTGCATCGCAAGTAGTTAAAGTAAAATTTTCCCACTCTTCTGAAAGATAGGAAGTTTAATCAATAAAAATATGATGCACAAAATGTAAAACTTTACTTTTATTGCTCTGCAGCTTGCCTAGCATGGGGTGCAGAGTGGACCTCCTGGAAGATAGTAAGGGAACAGTGAACTTTAAATCTCACTATCAGAAACATGAAATTACCACTAAAATTTGATTTAAAAACTCTCAGGATTGCTGGCGTTAACAGTGACTTAGAGCTTATTCACTGCAGCAAGTTAGCAGAAACCCAGTGCTGTTTTCAGATGTCCATTCTTTCCCCAGATACTGACAATCAGCAATTGAGTGTCTTTTATATTCCTAATGAAAGTTTTTAAAAAAAGCAAAATGCATAGTTGTTAAGCAAGAAAAACGGTAGCCAAATAAAGCCAATAATGTGAGGCTGCATTTAATCTTGAAAAACCTGAGTCACATTCAAGTTGTTCTCAGTACTGATTTCCTTATTCATATCAAGAAAAGAAGTTAATT
>NW_012151796.1:819183-822850 GCF_000956105.1 Propithecus coquereli
AAAACATATCATGTTCTTGGATTGGTGGAATCAACATTGTTAAAATGTCCATACTTCCCAAAGTGATTTACAGATTCAATACAATCCCCATCAAAACACCAACGTCATATTTCACAGCTCTAGAAAAAAAATAATTCTACACTTTGTTTGGAACCAGAAAAGAGCCCAAATAGCCAAAGCAATCTTAAGCAAAAAGAACAAATCTGGAGGCATGACATTACCAGACTTCAAACTATACTACAAGGCTATAGTAACCAAAACAGTATAGTATTGGCACAAAAATGAGACCTAGACCAATGGAATAGTACAGAGAACTCAGATATAAAACCATCCACATACAGCCAACTGATCTTTGACAAAGCAGACAACAATATACACTGGGATAAGGAATCCCTATTCAATAAATGGTGCTGGGAGAGTTGGATAGCCACAGGCAAAAGAATGAAACAGGATACATATCTCTCACCACTCACAAAAATTAATTCATGGATAAAAGACTTAAATGTAAATCATGAAACCATAAGAACTCTAGAAGAAAATGTTGGAAAAACTCTTCTAGATATCAGCCTAGCCAAAAATTTATGAAGAAGACTACAATGGCAATCACAGCAACAACAAAAATAAATGAATTGGGGCTTGATTAAATTAAAAAGCTTCTGCACAGCCAAGGAAATAATTAAAAGAGAAAATAGACAATACACAGAATGGGAGAAAATATTTGCAAGCTATACATCCAATAAAGGACTATTAACCAGAATCTAAAAAGAACTCAAGTAAATTAGCAAGAAAAAAAATTAAATAACCCCCTTAAAAAATGGGCAAAAGGCATGAACAGAGCTTTTCAAAGGAGATATACAAATGGCCAATAAACGTATGAAAAAATGCTCAATGTCACTACTCATCAGGGAAATGCAAATTAAAACCAGAGTGAGATATCACCTTACCCCGGTTAGAATGACTTTTATTAAAAAGTCCAAAAACAATAGATGCTGTCATGGATGCAGAGAGAAAGGAACACTTACACACTGTTGGTGGGACTGCAAACTAGTAGAACCTCTATGGAAAACAGCATGGAGATTCCTCAAAGAACTAAAAGTAGACCTACCATTTGATCCAGCAATCCTACTACTGGATATCTACCCAAAGGAAAAGAAGTTATGTCATAAAAAACACACTTGCACTTGACTCTTTATTGCAGCACAATTCATAATCACAAAATTGTGGAATCAACCCAAATACCCATCAATGTATGAGTGGATTAACAAAATGTGGTATATGTATGCCATGGAGTACTACTCAGCCATGAAGAAGGAAAACTTAATGCCTTTGCAACAATATGGATGGATCTGGAGATCATCATCCTAAATGAAATATCTAAAGAATGGAAAAAGAAACACCATATGTACTCACTTTTAAATCGGAACTTACCAATGAGCACACATGTACATAGAGGGAAGTATAACTCAATGGAAATCAATGATGGGGTGGGGGAGGAGGGAATGAACATTAGCTGGGTGATAGGTGCACTTGTAACCCTGACTCAAGCATTACAAAAGTGATTCCTGTAACCAAAAATATTTGTACCCCCATAATACTTTGAAATAAAAAAAGAAATGTAACACAAATTAACAATATCAGAAATGAAATTAGGGTCATAACTACTGATCCTATAGACATAAAAAGGAATATATGAGAATACTAGAAACAACTCCATGCCCATTAATTTGATGGCTAGATGAAATGGTCCAACACAAACTCACACAAGGAGAAATGAATAATCTTAATAGGTGTTTTTGTACTAATATTAAATACATTAAACCAGTAACTAATTACCTTTCGAAAAGAAAACAGTAGGCCCAAATGTTTCCATTGGGAGACTCTGCCAAATATTTAAAGGAGAATGAAACAAATTCTCTATAACATCTTCCAGAAAATAAAAACTGAGGGAACATCAAGTTAGATTCATTCCAGGAATGTATGGCTGGTTCAACATTTGAAAATCAATCACTGTAATATACCACATCAGCAGGTTAAAGAAGAAGACATATAAAATCATACCGGTTGATGTAGAAAAAGCATTTGATAAAATCTAACATCCATTCATGATAAAAGCTTTCAGAAAATTAGGAATAAAGAGGAACTTCCTTAACTTGATAAAGAACAGCTACAAAACCTACAGCTAACATCACAACTAATGGTGAGAAACTGGATGCTTTCCCAAAACTGAGAACAAGACAAGGGTGACTCTTCCCATCACCCCTATTCAGCATCATACAGGAAATCCTAGCTGGTGCAATGAAAGAGGAAAATGGGGAAAAACGTATAATAGATTAGCAGGAAGACATCAAACTGTCCTTTTTTTTTTTTTTTTTTAAGCATATGACATAATTGTCTATAAAGAAAATCTGAAAAACTCCACCAAAAAAAAAAAAAATGAATGGAACAAAAGTCCTGGAAATAATAAGCAGTATAGCAAGGTTACAGCATACATGATATATATACACTCACAGACACACACCATATACATATATTATTGCTTGATAAACTACCATAGGATTAAAGCAACACAAATTTATCGTTATAGTTCTAGAGGTCAGAAGTCCAAATTCAGTCTTCCTGAACTAAAGCCAGAGTGGCAGCAGGGCTTGTTCCTTCTGCTTTTGCCAGCTTCCAGAGGCCACCTGCATTCCCTGGCTCACAGCCCCTCAGCCCATCATCAAATGATCCATGTAGTTTTATTACGTCAACATCTCCAATTCTGCTCTTTTCTTCTGCCTTCCTCTTATAAGGACTCTTGTAATTACATTGGGCACATCCAGATAATCCACAATAATTTCCCTGTCTCATGATTCTTAATGTAATTACATCTGCAAAGTCCCTTTTGTCACATAAGGTAACATATCAATAGATTCCAAGGATTAGGATGTAAATATCTTTGGGAGGCTATTATTCAGCCTTTCACAATATAGAAAAGTCAATTGTTTTTTTACATACCAACAATAAGAAATCGAAATTTAAAGTTACTAACATAATAACTCTGATAATATTAGCAAAAAATAACATAACTAGGCATACATCTAATAAAATATGTACAGGAACCATGTTCAGAAAAATACAAAACTCAGATGAAAGAAATCATAAAAGAGCTAAGAGAGTGATATTCCATATTCATGAATTAGAACATTCAATAATGTTTAGATGTCAATTTTTCCAAACTTTGTCTATAGATTTATTGGAATCACAATCAAAATTTCAGCAAACCCTTTTGTATATATCAACAAAATATTCTAAAACATAAAGGAAGGTCAAAGACCTACACTAGCCAGCAGTTTACTGAAGAACAAAGTTGAGGACTTACATTGCCTAATTTCAAGACACACCATAAAGCAATAGTAATCAAAACAGCATAATGTTTTGGAAAGAATAGATAGAAATATCCATGGAGCAGAATGGAGAGCCCATAAATAGATCTACACAAAAATAGTCAAATTACCTTTAACACAGGTGCAAAAGTAAGTCAATGGAGAAAGGATGGTCTTTTCACAAATGGTGCTGGAATATCCATATATAAAAAAAGAAAAAATGAACCCAGATATAAATCTTATGCATTTCATGAAAATTAACTAAAAATGGGTCAGAGCCCTAATTATAAAACACAAAATGATAA
>NW_012151796.1:823800-846656 GCF_000956105.1 Propithecus coquereli
TAAAGAACTCTAAAAACTCAACAATAAGATTAATGGACAAAAGATCTGAACAGACACCTCACTGAAGCATTGCTTCCTACCAGCTACCAGTTAAAAATTCTGACACCCCTGTACGTGCGCACTGGAATTGAACAGTTAAGGGCACGGTTGGTGAATGGCAGGAGCAGATTTGTCAGTGTTGGAGTGGGCATTTACAGATAAGCAAAGGGAGAAGGCTACAGTGATCCATATGGCAACGGATTAGAGACATTAGTATGAATTAATATTTGGCCTAAAATAGACACCGTTAAATATAGAAATATTTATAGACTTGTGTGTGTAACATGGGTCATGCACAAATAGTATATACAGATATACTAAATTGCTCTGTCAGCTAAAGGACCCAGAACAAACTATCTCCCGGTAGCAATGTGCACACCTAATGCCCAGACATTGGTTTCTAACACCACTGTACAATAAAAGAAACCAGGGCTCCTTGGAGAAGTGGCTGATTCTAGCAACAGGAAATGTACAATAGTGCCATAAAGTAAGGAATTATTCAAAACACGCATACACACGCACACACAGATGGGGGTACGACACAGGTACGCAGGAGCCACTGAAAGGTCACCCAATGGCCAAATCTGAAATAATTTGAACCAAAAAAAAAAAAAAAAGGAAAAGAACATGCAGTATTGGATTAAAACGCAAAATATAAATATCCAGAAATCCATGCTATATAGCTAAATTATTGAAAAAATAAATGTGTGAGAAGAGACAGATCTCTCATGGGGAAGAATGACAAAAACTTTATGTAGATACTCTGCCCTCGAGGAGGTGGAGCATAACCCTCACTCCGTAAGTGTGGGCTGCGTAGAGACTTCCTCCCAGTGCATGCAGTATGGGAATGAGAAGAAATAACAGCGATCTTACTGTGAAGATTCCTGACAAACACTGCCTCGAGCCAGGGCGCGCCAAGCTTCGCCTGGCGGTATTTCAGAATTGCCACCAAGCAGTAAGACCTTAGTGCCTGCAGTCCTCCTCCTTCCAGAACAGATGACTGTACTGTTATCTAATGCCCATGCTACCACCCCATGTTGGGAAGCCACCTTTTCCCTCCACCTTTACACATCTAAGGATACAGAAGAACTGCACCCCAGCAGCTGAACTCAAGTAACCACACCTGAGGTGCCTCGGCCACACCCGGAGCTGATTCAGATGGTAGGACGTACAGGGGGTTTATTGGGAAGTGGAAGAGGCAGCCTTCTGCAGGTGACAGGACTGCTGCATATCTTAATGGGGGCGTGGGTTATACCAATGTGTGCAGTCGTCAAAACTGATCTGTTCATTTCGATATATTTAAATTACACCACAATAAAAAAAAGTTGATGGTAAAAAAGAAAGAAAGAAAAATATAGTGAAACTCAAAATCCACTATGCAGGAACCTTTAGAAACAAAACTATTCATACCATGGAGGAAAAAGAAATATTGTTTTTCTAAAAATGATTATGCAAAGTCAAATATATTTTCACGCAAGTGACATAAAGTCAGTTAGACATCGGTAGCATCTTTCCTGTCTTTTTATTTGCAAATTTTCCATCTTGATTAATAAAATGTGCTTCCTAATACAAAGGTGACTCATCAAGCTCCAAGGTCATGACGAGCTCCTCTCAGGGCCATTTCTCATGCTGTTCTCTGAACCATCCTCAAGCTCCTCCATAATGGAGCTTACGGTCCAGGGCGGGGAGAGAAAGTGCACAGGCGATCGCATGGATACATGTATACGAGTAGCCGCTCGCCAGAAGAAAGGGTGGAACTGAGCAATAGTGTCTGTAAACTAATGTGAGGTGCTACCACTAGCTCCAGGCAGCGGGTAATAACAATGCTGCCATTGATGAGCTGGGCACCTTCTACACGTCAGTATTTCTGAGCCTCGGTTTCCCTACAGGAAAATAGCAGCTATAACACCTACGTCAGAGAGGTAAGAATAAATGAGGGAGATGATTTGTCCAAAGATGCACACTGGGAGGTGGTAAAGCCAGGATGCAACACGCTTCCACAGCCGTGTCCTTCCATCGCGTGATGCTCTGCCCAAGTGAGCCTTCACGCTCACAGGGCAGAAACGTCATGAGTTGCTTTGTGATGTCTTCAGCAGGCAAAGCAAACACAATAATCAGGGAACGTTGGGAACATTAAAGAAATGATAATGAACATCAGCAAATAATTGAAAAATTCAAGAAAATCTTTTTACTCTTACAGGGGCATCACGTGGGGATATGTTTATTTTACCGAGCCCTGGTCCTCACAGATGAGTCTAACTCGGTCCTTCACTTTATACTCATACATGGCAAAAGTAAGGATTTGGGATTGGGACATAGAAACTAAATTATGTGGCTTCATTTTCCATTCAGGATATTCAAACTCAACTGTCTCTGCCTGGATAACTCTAGAAAAAATTAGCATTTTCAAAATAATATGGCTGTATCCTAACGTGCTCTGGTCCACTCTCCAGACTTGGGATTCTAGAATGTTGCAATGCAGTCTTCATGAAACAACTGCTCCTTCTTGATTCGTTTTTCTCAGTTCCCCAGGGTCCATTTCCTCCCACCTGTGTCTAAATGCTGCCTAATTGGATCGTGGCTTCACAGGTGCCACAATAAAAGAGAAAAGGAAAAAGACCTGGGGAACTGCAGAGACTTGTATTGCAAAGAAATAGATGCATGCTGCTGCCTCCCCCAGATACAGCCCTAGGCAAGCAGACTGGGCCGCCCTCAAAGAGAGCTGACTCGCAGGTGTGCAGCGCCTGCCCAGCTGACAGGGTGCTCGCACCGCTCAGCTGTAGCTGCTTGAACCGTGCCAGTGAGCCCGGGTGCTGGCCCAGCTCCTCCGCCCCCTCCACTTTCTCGCCTTCGCCCGCGCGGTGGCTCCTGGCAGAACCTCGCGTGCCACCTCCCGACCATCCCGGGAAGATTTGGCTGCTGGAGCCCTAGGCACGAGCTGCAGGCAAGAGCAGGCGCGCCAGCCCCACCGAGTTGCCGGGCTTAATTAAGCCCAGCGTGGTGGGCGGGGTGCCCGAGTCCGCACTGATTACGACTCCAGCCTGAGCTTCGGAGCGTGTGGAAAGATCCATGCAGGAGCGGAGCGCGAACCCGCGGGTTCCTTGCGGCGGTGGCTCTGCCTGGTGCGCGACGGCGTGAGTGCGCGCGGCTCCCGGCTTTCGCGGTTTTCCCCACCCCTTGCGCAGGGAAGAGCCTGGTCCTAGATCCCCCCCGCTCCCCACACACACCTTGTCGCCCTTCCTCGGAGCTCCTTTTGGATTTGCTTGGGCTTCTGGTCTGGAGAGTCCTGGACTGTTTCCCAGGCAGGCAGCCCTGGGCAGAGCGCCCTCAGAGCCGCTGGCGCCGGCCCGGGCTCCCTCCGGGGTCCCAGGAGCTGCTGCTGCTTCGGCCCTGGGCTGCGGATTTTACGGTTCCTGGGCGAGCAGCCTCACAGAAACCTGCAGCGTGAAGACTCCCCTCGCGCTCGCCCAGACTTGGCTGGGGAAGGAGGACCCACCTCGCGTCTCCCTGGAGGCGCGCACCTTTGCCGCCACCCTCCACGCGCCGAGGAAGTTTTGAAGGTAGAGACTCTGTGCCCCCGAACTTCCTCTGGACATGAATCAAACAGCTGGAGCCTCCAATAACGTCCGGTGTCCCCCCGGGAAGGGCCACAAGGTAAGGGACCCGCGACGGAGGGGTTTGTGCCGGGGCCTGGTGAGCAGGTTGAGGCTGCAGTTTGTGGGCGAGCGGGGACTCCTGGCTGGTTTGTGTATTCTGAGCAGCCACCAGTCCCTCCCCATCCCTGGTGGGGTCCTTGAATCTAGGTGGTTGACAGGTCGGGGCGAGGGTGTGTGTCAGTGAGGTGTGATGATTAATGCACCCAAAGCCTGCAGCCGGCTGGGCGCGTGCACCTGCGCCGGACTGCCCCGGGGCTGGAGATCCTACACCGCTTGGCGGCGGCTCTGGCAGATGCAGCTGTTTCCGCCTATTGCGGAGTTTTCGGGGAGGGGAGGTCGGCGGAGCCTCCCAGCGTCAGACCCCCTGGGCCGGAGCTTGTAGAAGGGCGCTTCCTGCGCGCGCTGGCTCTCCCGCAGGCGCGGGCTCTCGCCGGTGTCACGGACACGTGCTTCATCAACTTTAATGGACCAACGCGTGCCTGGAATTCTTTCCGGGGAATTGGTAACATTCAGAGAAAGTAGAGCGGGCAGCGGCCTGAGAAATTCTTTCAGAACTTCTCTCTTAGTCCAGAGTGTCAGGGACCCGACCTGAGGAATGTCTGCACCTGTGCGCAAAGAATCAGCTCGCCACCAAGGTTCGGAATCCACACCTGTGTGTGTTGTGGGGCCAGCCTTGCCTGGCCATGCTGGTATCCCTCCTCTCTTTCTCACCTATCTGTGGCTCGCCTTAGGTTGTGGTTAGTTTGCAAGGCAATTCCTTACTTGGGTCACAAGGGGAAGCCATGCAGCGATACATGTATCAATGTGCTTTAAAATATTTGAGTATTTATATTTAAAAAAGATTGAAAGAAAGCAAGTACTTTGGAGCTTAGTGTTTTATATGCAGCCCGAATCTATGCTCTACTCTCTTGTGCCTGCTACACCTATTTTGGATGTACGTTTTATATGTACAGAGGTACAGATGTTTATTATTAGAAAAGTATTCCCATTAATACCTGCTTGTTGGGGTTTGGGGCCTGTGTGATTAAAGTTAGTAATGGTATTGGATTCATTTGGTGGATAAAGGAACGCTTGGTCTGAGTTACATAAGATGAGGATTTAGGGCTGAGTACATTTATTTCAACTGAGAAATACCCAGCGTTTTCTTCTCCTACCAGACCTGGATGAAATATTTGAATCAGCATGTCCCATCTCTGATCTTTGTTCTCATTAGCTATTATTCCAGTGGTTACATGTTTCACATTTACTTTAATATCCATAGGAAATGTCTTTTTAATACATGGTAGCTCATATTATGACATTTTTTAAATTAAAAATAATGAAGTTTCACATATCAGTGATTATGTAATACAGATATCTGTGGAGTTCAGAAGATCATTCAGTAATTTCTTTTAAAAACTGCCTTTGGCTCCAGTGTTAAAGTGGCTTCTTGGCAGAATTGGACTGCAGGGTATTGATACCAACGAAACTTTCTGGGAAGTGTTGGAACACACACCAACAACCCTGAAGCTGCTCGGGGGCCTGTGAGTCTCGGGTTAGAGGTCACACTTCGCATCTGTTGGCTGTTAAACAAATACACGATCCATTGAATCATGTTAATTCAACGAACAGTCATCGTCAATCATTCATTTAAAAACCATTACAAACCCTGTTAAGTTCCAATCATATGAGCACTGAGAACCTAAATATGAATTTCGACATTCCTTCACTCTACAATGCAGTTCTAGTCATGGCTCACCCTTCATACTTTAAAATCGTCAGTGGTTCAAAGCAAGATGATGGCTATCCATCAGCTAAAAGAAATAAGAATATTCAATTCCTTTTCTCAAGAAAGAATTTACTTCAGTTGTAATCCACCTTCAAAGTTGGCAGTTTTGTAGTTTGTCTTGTGGGTTTCTGTGGTGACATTGCAACACTGGAGGTTGAAATGGGAGATGAGGTGTCTGTGTTCTGGAGTGGTTGAGGGACAAGCGAATCGCGAGGGTGAACAGACATTGGCAAGCCCTGGGCAGACCAAGTGTGAGATGTAGGTCACAATTTTTAAAAATAAAATAGAAAACTCAATTATGTCAATTTATTAGGAATTTTGAATAAGTTTTTCCCCCTTCTACACGCTGTTCTAAGAGTTCATCTTGGGAGACTTCCATTGGAGGAAAGGCCTCAACCGCTCAGGAAAACGTTCCAATTGGACTTACTTTTGTTTTGCCTCATTCATTTGCTGATTACTGCTATAGCAATTTATATTTGGCAGATTATTATGATTTATTCTTGTGTAGATATTTCTTGAGAAACATTTATTGTCTTTTTCTTTTGGGGTGGTTATTCAGTGGCTAAGTTTAAACTTCTGCTAGATGTGTTATTTACTGCTAAGTTTAATCCTCAAATACTGAACCCCCAAAATTGGGAAACTAGAGGTCCTTGCTGTAGCCTCCTTGCTCCTGAATGTGGGGACAATCTCTCTGCTAATAACTAAGGATCACCGAGGGTAACCAACCACACTGTCATCCTTGGTATAGGCAGGAGCCACTGCTCCTAAGAAGACTTCGAGAGTTATATGGGACTGGGGAATTAACAACGTCACTGTGGAATCATGCAGGCACAGCTAAGTCATGTTGATTTGGTGCTGGGCACAGTGACGGGTATTCATCAGGTGTCAATCAACAACCAGGGCTGTTCTACAAATGGTTGAGGCTGGCTTACCATAAGGTGCTGCCCATAGTCTGATTTATTCAGTAATATTCTCTAAATTGTAACTGGCTCCTAGAAACTTGAAAGGGATATTCAGTCTTGAGCAAAGGATACAAACTTGAGTTTTGTAGAAAACGTAAAGTACAAACGTAAGATTTTACAACTTTAGCCTTGGAAGACCACACTCACCTTCTGAGAAGAAAGCACACACCCCACTGAATAGTTTACTCCAGCCAAGGTAGGGTCTGTTCTTTAACCTTAGGGTTAGAAGAGAGAGCAAAGATTTGGATTGAGTTTCCTTGCTTAGAGCTTTGCTGAAAAAGAAACTTCCTTGTGGCAGTTTGTTGGTATGAATTGCCTTTAGCATTGGGGCAAATATATCAGTTGCTTCAGTCTCTGGAAGCAGTCGAGGTAGCTGTGCAAAGCTTGGACTTTGGAATTCAAGTATACCAGGTCATCTTCGATGAATTATTTAACTTCTGTGGTCCAAGTTTTATAGGACCTTCATGGTTGTGATTTCATGAGGGTTCAATAAACTACTCCATGCCTGGGGCTGGTAGCAGGACCTGCCACACAGGAAGAAGCATCATTTTACCTATGAGCATCCAAAATCAGGGAGGACAAGACATCTTCACTTTAATCCTTTTCATCAGTGGTGGCACATACTTTTGAAGGTTTTGCGTAACAGCTACTTTTTACATGGCTACCACTCCTGGGAAGACAGCTCCTCAGGAGCAGGTCACATAGAGTATGGGCAGGGTGGGGAAATCGTTAAGAGTATAGACTTTGCAGCGAGACAGGTAGTAACTTGCTAAAGATCACACAAGTAGAAAGTAACAGAGGTAGGACCTAGTTTAATTTCTCCTTTTACCTCTGGAAAAAAGGAACACAGTTTAAACTTGAATGTGATGGGGATTAGGGGAACCAACCCCCACACTGTCAAAAATCCATATATAACTTGACTCCCCTTAAACTTTACTAAAAGCCTGCTGTTGGCCTTACTGATAACATGAACAGTCAATTAACATATATTTTGTATGTTATGTGTTGTAGATACTGTATTCATACAATACAATGAGCTAGAGAAAAGAATGTTATTAAGAAAATCATAAGAAAGAGAAAATATATTTATTCATTAAGTGGAAGTGGATCATTCTGTGAAATAATGCTAGTAATTACCACATGCATGTTTACTTTGCCTTCATTCTTAAATGATATCATTTTCTGGAGATAGAATTCTGAGTTGACAGAATTTTGATTTCTCTTTTAGCACTTTAAAGATGGTATCCCATTGAGTTCAGGACTCAGTTTTTTGTACTAAGAAGTGAAGTCATTTGATTCATTGTTCCCTGTATGTAATGTATCCTTTTTCTCTGTCTGCTTTTAAGATTTTCTCACTATCTTTGGTTTCCAATATTTGACTATCATGTGCCTAGGCATGGTTTTCTTCTTACTTATCCTGATAGGGGTTCAAAGATCATCTTGAATCCTCAAATGCACCATATCTGACCATTATCTCTTCAAATTTTTTGTCCTATTCTTAATTTATTGAGATGACAATTTTACATATACAGTGAGTTCCTGAGACTCATTGTTTTTTCAAACTGTTTTTGTCTGTCTTCAGATGGAATTCCTATTGCTCTGTCTTCACATTCAGTGACTTTTCTCTTTTCTATTCTGCTGTTTGCACATTTAGTGCTTAATTTCAGATATTGCAATTTTTTTAATTCTTTAATTTTCACTTTGTTCTTTTTTTATAGTTTCTATTTTCCCACTTGGGTTTGTTATTTTTTCATTCATAATGAGTATCTTTTTCCTTTAACGAGGCTTATTTAAAATCCTTCCCTGATAATTCTAACATCTGGATCATCTTGGAATTGGTCTATGGTGACTGTATTTTCTTCTTGAGCATGGACCACAATTTTATATAACTTTGCATGTCCTTACTTGCATGATATTTTTTATTACAGGCCTGGAAATTTGTGTGTAGTCAACACAGATGGGGGAAGTTATATAATTCCTCGCTTATCCCCTCCCCATATTTTTAGGGCTTTAGGAAGTTTGCATTATTTTCATAGTACAGAGACGTAATATGTATATTCTTTCAGTGTATCTTTTTTATGAAAATTTCAAATGCAATATTAAGAGATCATAAGACATTTGGATATTATTAAGCAATTTAAAATTATATCTGACAAAATGTGCACACAGCAGAACAAGTTCCTATTTTTCATTTTATTTTTCATAAAGTAAAAAAGCTGAAAATGCACTGGGCCCTTGTTAAATCTTCTCAACTGTACAAGTTCAGATATGATAAAACTCATCCAGTGGAGAAATATTTACTGAAGTAGAGTGGAGATAAGAAATATATGAAATTAACAGAGTGAACCTTAGGATTAGCTGGGCTGGGCCTCCTGTTGGCACCTGCTGAGTCTCAGGTAGGTGATCGCAGCTCTGGGCCTTTGTTTGCCTGTCTGAAAGCTGAGGACATTCTCAGGGCCCTGCCAAGCTCTGACTTTGATACTTATGATATTCCCACACTAGAAAGAGCCATAGGCAAAGTGGCTGCTCTTACTAAGGCATCCCTGCCCATATATATCAAAGACTATTCTATAGTAAAATATGCTTAGTGTAAAACGCAAGCCAGTGGGAGCCCTTCAGCCTTCGGTGTAAGAATAATGACCTCCAGCAAGTCCTCCAGGGAAAGGATGCATTACAGTTGCCAGACTAGTCTTTTTAGGGGCTCTAAATTGCTGTTTCCCTTTTCAATGAGTACTAAACTCATTGCGTAATCTTATTAAGGCATTTAAGTTAACTAAGGAGAGTTTGTGTCTTAAAAAGAAGACTAAAAAGGATAATTACCTCTTTTGCTCTTGAAACAGATATTAAAAATACTAGAGATCATATTTAACAACTGTATGGAGGTATAATTGACTGCACATATGTAGAGTGTACAATTTGGTAAGTTTTGACATGTGTGTTTGTACATATCCAGGAAAACACCACAGTGAGAGTAAGGAACATAGGTATCATTCCCAGAAGGCTCCTCATGCTCCTTTTGGGATCTTTCTCTCCTGACTGTTTCTACCACCCCTTCTCATGCCCAAGCAAAAACTGATCTTTATTTTTGTTACTATGTATTCCTTTCCATTTTCTAATGTGTTATGTGAATGGGATCATTAAAGATGTGTTCTTTTTTGTCAGACAACTTTAAGTATAATTATTTTAGATTTATTCATGCCGTAGCATGCATCAATAGTTCATTGCGTTGCAGAGTGATATTTGATTATATGGCTCTACCATGGTTTGTGTATTTGTTCACCTGCAGATGGACATTGGGGTTACTTGAAGTTTTTGGTGATTACCAACAAGCCTGTTACAAACTTTCATCTACAAATCTTCGTATGTACATATCTTACATTTCACTTAGGTGGGGTAAATACCTAGGAGTGGAGTAGCTAGATCATATAGTAAGTATATGTTTAGCTATTTTCTGAGTGGTTTTAGAATTTTACATTCCTACCTGCATCGTATGAGGCCTCTAAACTATCAGTCTTTAATATCAGCCATTTCAAGGGGTTTAGTGGTATCTTGTTGTAGTTTAAATTTGTATATTTTGGGGGCTAATGATGTTAAGCATCTTTATACACACTTATTTGCCAGCCATATATCCTCTTTGCTAAAGAGTTTGTAAAAAATCTTTGACACATTTTAATTGAGTTATTTCATTTCTATTGATCTGAGAGTTTTTCATAAATTCCTTTATCAGATATATGATTTGCAAAAAGTTTCTCTCAGCCTATGGCTTGATTTTTAATTCTCTTAACAATGACTTTTGAAAAGCAGAAGTTTGCAATGTGGATATCCACAAGCAAAAAAAAAGAGAGAACTTTGATCTATACCTGACACCATGTGAAAATATTAACTTAAAATGGGTCATAAATATAAATGTTAAACCTAAAACTATAAAAATTCTAGAAGGAAGCATGGAATGTCTTTGTGACCTTGGGTTAGTCAATGATTCCTTAAATACTCGACCAAAACTGTCTGCAGAAGAACAAATAGATAAATTCAACTTCACCAAAATTAAAAATTCAATTTGTATTTTACAATATTGTTTTGGATCTTCTAGAACCTTTTTCTTTACGTATGAATTTTATAATAAATTTGGCAATACACAAATAAACAATTAGGCCTACTAGGTATTGGAATTGCATTTAATGTATATACCAATTTGGGAAGAATTAACGTATTAATAATGAGTCCTCTGATTTATGATTATGAAATATCTACATCTCTATTTAGATATTTTTCTCTCAACAATATTTTCTTAATTTTAATGTACAAATATTTCACATATTGTCAGATTTATCTAAAATTTCATATTTTTGATACCATTATAAGTTGTTTTTTCTCTTTCAATATGTGGTTCATTAATATTATTTGGTAATGCAATTGGTATTTGCAGGCAGATCTTATATCCTACAACCTTACTAAAATAACTGATTCTGGTAGATATTTTTTTACATATTCTATTGGATTTTCTTTGTAACAAACAGGTCGTCTATGAATGACAATAATTCTCCTTTATTTGCAATCTGAATTTCTCTTTCTAAACTCATTGGTCTAGCTCATTCCTCCCATACATCATTGAATTGGAGAAAGTGGACATACTTGTCTTTTTCTTGATTTTAGGGAAAAAATTTAGTTTCTCATCAGTAAGTGAGTATTAACTCTAGGTTTTTCATAGATATATTTTATTCGTTTGAGGAAGTTTCATTCCATTCTTGAGTTGCTAAATATTTTTATCACAAAGGGAGGTTAAACTTTTCCAAATTACTTTTTTCATATATATTGATTTTTCCTTTTTAGTTTGGAAATAATGTTAGTATATGTTAATATGGGTTTATAAGTTAATGTTGACTTACTGTGACTATTAAGTCAATCTTGCATTCCTGAGATAAACCTCACTTGGTAATGAGGTATTACCATTATTATCATAGGATTTAATTGGCTAAAATTTCTCTTAGAATATTTGCATATGTGTGTATAAATTATATAGGTCTCTAATTTTATTTTCATATAGTATCTTTTGGTATTAGAGTGATGCTTGCCTCATAGAATAAGTCAGTAGGTATTGCTTATTCTTAATTTTCTGGAAGAGTATGTGCAGAATTACTTTCTTCCTTGAATGTTTGATATTTACTGGTGAAGCCATCTGAGCCTTAAATTTTCTCTGTGGAGAGGCATTTGATGATAAATTCAATTTCTTTAATAGATATAGGGAATAGGGATATTTAGGTTATCTCTTTCTTCTTGAGTAAGCTTTGATAATTTGTGTCTTTCAGGGAATGTTTCCATTTTATCTGTCTAATTTATTAGTATAAAGTTGTTTATAACATTCCCTTTTTTTAATATCTATAAAGTAAGTGGTGAGGTAACCTACCACATTTCTGGTATTAACGGTTTTCTTCTCTTTCTCTTTTTTTATTCTGATCAGTGTGGCTAAAGATTGATCAATCTTATACATCTCAAAGAATCAACTTTTGATCTCATTTCTTTTCTCTGTTGTTTTTTCTTCTATTGGGTTCTCTTTTTAATATTTATTTTCTTTAACTTTTAATTTACTATTTCTTTCTTAAGGTGGGAGCTAAGGTAATTCATTTAGACCTTCCTTCCTTTCTAATATGGATATTTAGTGCTATAAATACCCCACTAACTATTGCTTTAGCCTCACATGACAAATTTCATTTGCAGTCAATTTTAAATACTTTCTAATTTCCTTTTGGATTTCTCCTTTGACCTATCATGCAGAAGTAAATCCTAAATCATTAAAAATTTTCAGAGATCTTCCTTTTTATTTATAATTTAATTTCCTGTGTTCAGAGGATATACCTTGTATGACTTGCATATTTTATAGTTTATTGAGACTTGTAGCTCATAAAATGGTCTGGGTAAATGTTCCATGTGCATTTAAAAGCAATATGTATTTAACTTGTGTTTGGAGTGCTTTAAAATGTTTACATCTACATGGTTGAGAGTGTTGTTCAATTCTTTTATATACATACTCATTGTCTTTCTATTCTATTTATTAAAAGAGGGGTATTGAAATCTCCAGCTATAATTGCAAATTTATTTTTCCTATACTTCTATTAGTTTATGCTTCAGGTATTTTTAAGGTCATATTATTAGGTGTATAAATATCTAGGATATTCATGTTTTGTGATTAGTTGATCACTTTGACATTATAAAATTTTTTATTACTGCTAATATTCCTTAAATTGAAATTGGAATCACCTGATATTAATATAGAAACTGCTTTTTTTTAAATTAGTGTTAGCATGGTTTATATTTTTCTATTCTCTCAGTTTTAACTCATTTGTTTCTGTATATTTAAAGTGCTTTTCTTATAGGCAATATGTAGTTGAGGTTTCGCTTTAATCTGACAATCTCTGCCTTTGGGATTTTAGACCATTTACATTTAATGTAATCATTGATTTGTTTATATTTAAATATTTCATCTGGCTATTTGTTTTCTATTAGTTTCATTTCTGTTTACTTTTACTATTTTTATACTAGCATATGGATTGAGTACTTTTTCTGATTTTCTTTTATTTCCATTATTGACTTATTAACTGTAACTCTTTGTTTTGCTACCTTAATAGCTGTTTTAGGGCTTATAGTACACCTCTTTAACTTACCACGATCTACCTTTAAGTAATATTATAGTACTTCATATACAGTATAGGAACCGTAAAACAGTATACTTCCATTTTTTTCTCCCTAATTTGGTGTTACTACCATTATACATACATCACTTACATTTTATTTATACATATGTTAGGGGTACCACACTGCCCTGTTTTTTATATTTATATACGTATGATTTATGTATATATAATATATGTAAATAAATATGTATTTTTTTAAAATAGTTGTCTTTCAAAGAGATTGACATGATAAAAAAAACATATATTTACGGATATAGTTATCATTTCAGTATTCTTCATTCCTTTCTGTAGATATAGGATTTTCAACCTTGGCACTATTGCCATAGTGGGCCAGTTATTTTGTTGCTGTATGTGTGCTGGGGAAGAGAGCTGCCTGTGCATTGTAGAGTGTCTGGCATCTCTGGCCTCTACCCACTGGATGCCACCAGTATCCTCCAGTTGTGAAAACCAATAATGTTTCCCGGAATTACTAAATGTTCTCTGAGGGGTAAAATCACCCACTGTTGAGAACCATTTTTGTAGATCCATATGTACATGTGATAACACTTTTCTTCTGCCTGATGGACTTCTTTTAACATTTCACACAGCAGAAATCTGTTACTTCTGAATTCTTTCAACATTTGCATGTCTGAACACATCTTCGATTTGCTTTTGTTTTTGGAAGACATTTTCCCTTGCTAAAAAATTCTAAGTCAACAGTATTATCTTCCAGTACTTTAAAGACATCGCTGCGCTGTCCTCTTGTTTGCACTGTTTGTAATGAAAACTATTTTCCCTTCCTTGTCTTTGTCCTTCTCTACACAAATTCTCTGGCTGCTTTCAAGATTATTTTTTTCTTTATCACTGGTTTTAAGCGATTTGGTTATTATGTGCCTTGTGTGTAATTTTCTTCATGTTTCTTATGCTTGGGGTTCAATGAGATTCTTACATCTGTGGGTTTATCCTTTTCATCAAATCTGGGAATTTGGGGACATTATTTCTTCAAATATTTCTCTGCCCCTCTGTCTTTCTCTCTGTTCTCTCCTTTAGGGGTTCCAAGTACATGTAAATTAGGCTGCTTGACATTTTCATGCATCTGAGTGATGCTTTGTTTATTTTTTAAAAATTCTCTTTTCCTTGTGGTTTTATTTTGGATGATTTATAATCTTATGTCTTCAAGTTCACTAATATTTTCTTCTGCAATGACCAATTTGTTGTGAGTACCATCCACTGTCTTTTTTATTGCACAGTATCCATTTCCTCTGTAGGATTTCAGTTTGGGTCTCATTAATATTGTACATTTCTTCACTTTTTGCACCTATGGAATGCAGTTATAATAACTGTTTTAATGTCTGTGTCCACTGATCTTAAAAGCTGTGTCAGTCCTGCGCCAGTTTCAATTGGTTGATTTCCCCCTCCCCCTGCCTTGATTAAAATTTGTATTTCTTGCTTCTCTGCAAGTCTGGTGATTTTTTTTTTTATTGGATGTGAGATGTTGTAAATTTTACCATGGAAATGCTGTATATCTTAATATTCCTACCCATATTTCAGAGCTTTTTTTTCCTGGGACTCAGTTACTTGGAAAGAGCTTGATTTCTTCAGGTCTGGCTTTTAACATTTATTACATGGAAGCAGGAATGTGCCCAGTCTAGGGAAAATTATCTCCACTACAAAAGCAAGACCCTTCTGTATATTCTGTTAAGTGATATTTGTATTGTGTCGTGAGATTTTCTAGACTGGCTTGCATGAAAAGGTGCTAGCTTCTGCCCTGTGTGTCAGGGCACTGTTGCCTCTAATCCTTTCAGGTTATTCTTTCCATAACCGTGGGTAGTTTTTCTAATGCCCTGTTCTGTTTTCAGCTACAGTTTTCAGGGGGCCCTCGGCAAGTCTTTACAGCTCTCTCTGTGCCGCTCTCTCCTTCTTCATGCTCTTTAGCTGTGAACTGTGCTCCCCAGACTCCCGGCTCCATCCATTTAACTTGGACTCCCCTGGGCTCCATCTGGGTTTTCCCTCATTTGCCTGAAAACTGCTGCAGTAAACACAGGGTATCACAGGGCTCACCTCGTTCATTCCCCAGTTATCAGGAATCTGCTGCCTACTTTGCCTGATATCCAGTATCTTGAAACATGTTTCTTGTATTTGTACAATATTTGTTTGTTTCAGGAAGGAGGGTAAATCCATATCCTATCTATCCATTTTTGACCAGAAATGGAAGTCTCTAGGAAATGCTTCTAATGTGTACTTTTTGATTTTAGAAATCATGAATTTAAAATGGGCCTAAGAGATATATGAAGTTTAAAATTATAAGGAAATATGCTAAATACACCTAACATAAACACGTACTCTGTAGTTCTGATAGAAACTGAAGGCCTCAAGATTAAAAGGTATTATGAAGTGAGGAGATGGTCAAAACAATTTGACATTACTTTCTTCACTCTTCCACTCTTCATGATTTTTTCATGAATGTCATCTTATTAATATTTCACCTTCCCAAGAGCCGCTCAAGTAGGTAGATAAGTTTTTCTTCTCTTTTGTTTTTTGACTAAAGTAATCGAGCTACACAGTTATGTGTGAATCATTTATGATCAAAGGCTAATAAAATTAAGACCACGTTTTCAACCTGAGAATGTAAATATTCAGTATTATTCAATCTTTTATTTGGCAAGAATCAATCCATGCTTCCTTCAATCCATATCTATTAATTAGTACTGGGTATTATTTCTATATTTAATAAGCATTGGACTCATTATTTCTTTAAAAAGGCAAGTAGCTGCTACTTTTATTAATGAGTCAGTGTCTGCACAGATGAGGTAGGCAACAACAGAATAAAATACCCAGGGATGTTAAAAATGAACAAATCCAAAATGCAGGGTTTCGGTTGGTCGGGGGCGAGAGTGGTCGGCGTGGTTTGGGTAGGCAAGACTTCCCAGAGGAGACAGGATTCGCTGCTCACCACTATCCCTACGTGTCCTGCAGTCATAGACATATCGTGCAGACCACATTCTTAGCGTACTAGACATTTTCTACTTCCCCAGGTGGTAACTGTGATTCTGGCGAACAAGGGACACACAGAGTTTTAATAGACGGTTGTTACATAACCTTTTCTCTGTTTGCTATTGTTGATTTTTATTTGTGACCGCTGAGAATAGATGCTAATTCCCTCTCGATGGGACGCTGCAGCTTTGCTTCCTTATGATAATCAAAAGTGTGAGAAATCATCAAGAGCGACATGATATGAAAAGAAAATAAAGCAACTTTTATCATCTTCCACACTGTCGGCTTTTGAAATGGTGTGGCATCGCTTTCCTCCCTGAGCAGCTGCCGACTGGACGTTCGTGCAGTGGAGATGTCATTCGATGCTTCCCAGGCCCTTCGTATTCCAGGGGATTGTGACGCTACCGCAGCCTCTTCTCCCCCATTTGAAGTGCAGGACTCTGTCCCCTCTTAGGCATAGATGACTGGACCAGGGTTAAACAGGGACTCCCAGGGTGATAAATCTGCCAGCCGAGCTGAGCCAACCACACACTCTTGTGGCAATTTGAACTGCGAGGCACAGAGATCACAGTTGGAATCTGGAGGACGCTATGTGTGAGGCGACCTGGTCTGACAGCCACGTACGGTCACATATAGGCCGCGGGTGACTGCTGGGAGGAGGGCAGGCAGAGAGCAGCAGGGATAACAGAAATTGTGGGGCCCTCAAGCAGTGAGACCATGGCCACATCTTCGGACTCCTGGTTACAGTCCTGTGACGCTTGTCTTTCTTTCCTTCTTGACCCTTTCAGTACTCTGAGCTGTACCATTATATAAAATTGTCAGAAAATGAAGAAAATCTTTTACTTACTAGTGGGATTTTCTGTTTTCACTCCTCATTGCCACAAAAATAAAACTGTTTTTGTCCAGCAGACTTCCCTGTAAGCTTCTTTCCTTTCTTATTTTGCATCCTGAGAAGTACAAGTGAGAAGAAAAAAAAAGGTCATTGAATTCTGAATTGCTTTCTAAGCAGGAGTGGGAGTGAGGGCTGTTTTCCAGGTTGTTATTGGATAGAACTCGCCAGGACTGAATTTATCAGAAAAATAGAGGGTATTCGTGAGGCTTTGTGGCAAGAGATAAAAGGGAACGAGAAAAAAAAAAAGATGTTGCAGGCAGCTAGGAGACACACTCTGGGGACAGAATAGAAATGTGGCTGTGTTGTGTCTCGTTTGTTTAAAGACATGTCAACAGAAATCTCCTGGATTCGCTAATGTGCCATACAGCTGGACCTGGGGTTTTGTGGCAACTGGAGTTGGGTAATTCAGTGTAACATGGAGGAGAAGTTCAAGACAGGAGTGGGACCAAGAGCTTAGACTGCCCAGATGGGGCTCAGAAAATCTAGGTTACATCCATAATACATTTGTTGATGTTTCTATTGAGCTACTCTGTATGGGTATCTAATTTCTTGCACTCAAATAAGCTCCAACAAAAATGATGCGTAATTTGTAAGGCACTTGGAAGCTTCAGTTAGCATTAGACATGACCTCTACCCTTCAACTCCAGGGACAATGAAACAATCTTACTTTTTTCCAACTGTCGCTTCAAAACAAATCTTTGACTAGTTCTAAACAGAAATACTCTGATTCTTAAAGATATTATAGCTTTACGTAGTTCTTTTGCATTACAAATAGCGTGATTTACAAAATTAAAATGCACAGTCTAGTCTAACGTGATACGGCTAACTCCAGCCTTCATTCCAAGATACGCTTCTCCTCCCTCCCAGCCAGCCTGCCTGAGCTCCGGAAGCCTACACTGGGGCACACGGCGGCTTCTCCTCCTCCCCTTCCCAGCATGCTCCTTACTCCTCCTCTGCACTGAATACTCCCAATTTCTCACTTCTCCAAGGTTGGATTCAGGGGGAGAATAAATTAGAGAAAAGGTGCAGTGTCACGTGGTGGTTATAGTTTTAATCTGGTGATGGGTCCCTCTGGACGTGACAGATACACAGAGCTGACACGTCTTCTCACGGGGGCTTTTGAAGAGTTTTCTTTGGAGACCCTTACACAGGACGAGATGGCTGAAGCCTTTTCTCCATCTGTGATGCTGTCACGTGTCTTCATGCTTCCTGCCATCACCCTCTGCTGGTTGCTTTGCCTTTGGGTGAAGTTCCTTCCAAGACGACTCCTGGCTTTCTCCTCCCATGCGGCCCATTTCTGGTTCCTGCCCTCACCAGAACCAACACAGTTCCCAGCACAACCCCCTCTCTTCACATCGGGCGGCCCCGGGGGCAGTTCTCGTTTCAGCTGCGTAGTTTTAAACGTTTCCAGGTGCAGTCTATGTACCACTTCTGCTTGCAAGACCCTGTTCCCCAAAGCATCCGTTCCACACTCTTCTGAATGGCTCTGTGACACCTGCTTGCGTGGCCTGCGTAGAGAGGGAGCCTGCAACTTTCCTTTCCTCATCAGTTGCACATCCCTTCCTCCTCCGCCCAAAAGCGAGAAGGCTAGAGCATTCTCTAGTTGGAAGCTTTCCTCTCAGGTGGATAATCGTACATTTCATCCCCTTCATCATTTCCTTTATTAACAGTCTAACAGGTCACTTTGGACTGTGGGAATACTTGGCAAGCATTTTCATAATTCTGAACTTCCGGTGCTCAGTTGAAACTGAGATAGGAAGATACTGTTTCACTTGGTTATCTTGCTTTTCGCAGTTATCTTTTATTTCTAAGAGTACCAGGCAGTTGATACTATGTGTAAATTGTAAGTGCTACCTATGTTCAGCTAGTATGTTGGGAGGACATATTCTGGCTTACGTGATTTGGAAAGGATTCATGGCAGAGTTGGGGTTTCAGCCTCGCAGTAGAAGACACAGCATTTTGCTTGAGACTCTGTTTCACCTACAGGACACGTGCAGCCTCCCAAAGTGGAAATATTCCATTTTCTTCACACACTAAGAACTGCAGTGCTTGTGACCTATTTCCCCTCTGTCCTGAAACCCCTCTTGTTGAGTGCTTTTCAAACCTGGTTGTACATAGGAGTCATCCAGGTGTCCTGGTTAAAATGTAGATGCCAGTCGAGTAGGTCCGGGGTGGAGCCCGGCATTCTGCGTTCTTCACAGAGCTCGCAAACGATGCTGATGCCGCAGGTCCCGTGACCACACTCGGAGTAGCAAGGCTCTATTGCGACTGCTGAATAATACATGACGTCATGCATACATAATACATTTTGTCGTGTGTGAATGAAAAATCAGTGGAAGTCTTTAATTTTGTCAAAATGGGCTTAGTGGTAGTTCACACACAACAATCTCTCATTTCTTTGAACTGTGGTTATAAATTTTGGTGCCATTCATTTGGAAAGGAAAATTGAAACAGAAACAAAAAAAATGAAGTTCCCATTGTCAGTTGTGCTTGCTTCGTGGCCATTAACAAGTATTATCGTCTCCAGACTTTAGCCACTTTCATTAAAAAGTCTACTGTATTGATGGTCACCAGATGTCTATCCAGTGCCAACATTCTATTTCTAAATATATTTTATGTTTATCTTATCTACTCAAGTATATTATAAAAAACTTGGGAGCTAAGTCTTTATGTTTACATATATTTTCCTTCCTGAAACAAAAAAATAGAACTTTACCATTAGTGGATACTCAATAAATATTCATTAATTATGATGCAGAACTTTTGATACTAAGATATGAGATACTCTGAATAGTGAGGAATCCGTGAGGTTTTATTTTTTAATTTAGTGAATCTTTATTGGTAAATGATATTCACTTACTAAAATGAAAGTAGTAAGTTCTCTAATATTCATGAAAGCTGAGTTTCTCATCTATGACTTTGACTAGGATTAATAGAAGCAATCTCTCCAAAATCCAATAGTAACAGTAAAAAGAGCTGTAAACTTTATCGTTATAAAAACAATAAAAGTTTTTTGAAGAAACAGGCAAAGAAAACCTATATTTCTTTGTTCACACATTTTAGTGATTCTACATCAATGAAACCTCCCCTTTTAAGGTACACTTTGCCAAAACATTACCAAAACCACTTTATCTTTTCAGGTAGCTCCTATATTTTAACTTTGTTAAGGTATCTATTTTGATTCTGTCTCCATGAGGACCACATAAATGGCTTGAAAAGTCAGTGATGGAGTTGTGAGCTCTCATTCATACTGGGTTGTGGAGCCATAAGTTGCGGAAAGTCAAGAAAAAGATTGACGGAAAAGGCAAAATGACCTAGTTATAGTCTTTAAATGATATGTTATTACAAACAAGGAAATGTCACATGACATTTACTAGCTAGAAAAGGAGGAGGGGGTGGGGTGAGGAGGAGCAAATGGCATATGAGGCCCCGCAATTCCTGTTTGACACGTCCAAGTAACGCCATGAGGCAAGTGCTTCTTCCGCTTATCACAGCAGAAAAATACCCACTTTTCTTATACCTGTTAAATTGTAGCTCTTATTTTAAGGATAAATTGTGTAAATTACTACACTAAGTGCAACTTTGAAGGTAAGAACAGAGCATTCAAGTGTAAAGCTTATGTCTTACCTCACTTTCAAAAAAGTGAAGATATTATGGGAAAATTTGACACCTGATTGTAGACAAATGGATCAAATGCCACAAATTTTTAAAATTTGCATCACTCCACACCGAAGTTCCCTTTGCAGCACTATTGCTTTGAGGACTTCACGTATGTCTATTTTTGTTGTGTTTGTTGTAAACTGAATACCTGGAACGGGTATGTCACCACTGCACGTGAAGCGGCACCTGGATGGTGAAGAATGTGGAATGAGTAAAAATTGAGACCAACATGGGCTCTGTTAATATCTTCAAAAAATATTTCAATATCCGAATTGGAATGCTCAATGTTAGAAAATTGATAGTGAAATTAGGATTGCAGGGGGAAAATTATTTGAATCTGAGTATGGTATTCTGGGGAATGAGCTAGAAAATTAATACAGGATCAATAAAGCAAAATCTAGACAATGTGAAAATGTAGTTTAAAATAATGTACATTTATTGTGGAAAAAGTTTTTAACTTTCTTTGGTTAAGTACAGCAATGTGGGAAAGAAAAAAGAAGTTCTTGATGGTAGTTGGGGAAGAAAAGAAAGACGGTATATGCTTGGATTAAAGGAGTGAGCAACATATTTCATCTTCTGTGACCCTGACAGTATCCTGTGAGGCTCTTTTGTAAAGAGGACTCAGAGATACTAAGTAACGTGCCTAAGGATTGTGAACTGTCTTTTTTATGTTTCTTGGTTCATATGTATATATATGTTCAGCTTTAGTGGATACTGTCAGAGTTTGCAGTGCAGGGGTGCCGGCTCACACAAGGGTGCCAGTTGCCCTGCAGCCTCACCAGCACTTGATATTGTCACAACTCTTGATTTGGGACTCTTCAGAAGAGGCTATAGTGGTATCTCATTGTAGTTTTTATTTGCATTTTCTTGGTGACTGGTGATGCTGAGAACATTTTCCTGTCCTTATTGGCTGTATATATTGATGTGACATCTTTTGCCCGTTTAATTTTTAGTTCAGTTATCTGTCTTTTTTAAAAAAAAAAAAAAAAAAAAAAAAGTTCTTTGTATATTTTAGAAAGAGTTTGGGCCAGGTATAGTGGCTCATGCCTATAATCACTGTGGGAGGCTGAGATGGGAGGATCAGAGGTTGGAGACCAGCCTGAACAACATAGGGAGACTCCATCTCTACCAAAAATAGAAAAATTAGCTGGGCACCACACCCACCTGTATATTCGGGAGTCTGAGGCAGTAGGATCACTTGAGCCCAGGAGTCTGAGGCTGCAGTGAGCTATGATCATGCCACTGCACTCCAGCCCAGGCAACAGAACGAGACCCTGTCTCAAAAAAAAAAAAAAGAAAAGACCTTTTTTGTCAGATGTATGCATTACAATGTATTTACCATCTGTGACTACTTTTCCACTCGTTTAATAGTCACTTTTGATGTATGAGTGTTCTTAATTTTAATAAAGACCATTTTAACAGCAAAAAAAATATCTACAGCTGAGCTTTATACCAAGACTCAATGAGTCTAACACCACATTGGATAGTAAATAGTGGAAAGAAAGTAAATTAATCAAAATGGTCATTTAGCAATTTGATCATTAGTAGATAAGGTTTGAGTAGATAAGGTTCTTCTCCATTATGGGAATAGTATTGTATAGTAGCAGTTTTCTCCTAGAAATTACAGCTGTGATTTGCTGAAAGATCACTGATGTTCATAAGTTGATCTTGCATCATTAATCTACAGCTCTCTCATAAGCTCTAATGATGATTTTTTGCTAATTCTGTATATTTCATCACAGTATCCACAAATGACAGTTATATATCTTCCCATACCTTATTGTTGCTATTTATCTTATGTTCTTTTTTATTGTATGTCTGTGAGGTGTACAATGTGATACTCTGATATATGTATACATTGCAAAATGATTACAGTAATCAAGCTAATTGACGTATCTGTCACCTCACATAATCTTGGTCAGGACCTCTGGTACTGTGTGAAACAGTAGTGTTCCCAGTGAGAGTTACTCGCTATTCTAGCAGGATCGGGGTGCGAAATGGTGTCAGGTAGCAAGACGGGAAGAAGGAGGGAAGAGCAGTCTGGAGGAAAATGTAATCCTCCCTGTGACATATCCAGGTAGAGATGCTCAGCAGGGAGTTGGCTGTGAATGTCTCGAGCTCTGGAAAGAGGTTATTTTAGATTTAGACTTGGGAACCATCACCTAACTAGTATTAACTTAAACTATGAGGTTACTTTCCAGTTTCTGCGCTGGGTGT
>NW_012151796.1:846821-848012 GCF_000956105.1 Propithecus coquereli
CAAGAAAAAGATTGACGGAAAAGGCAAAATGACCTAGTTATAGTCTTTAAATGATATGTTATTACAAACAAGGAAATGTCACATGACATTTACTAGCTAGAAAAGGAGGAGGGGGTGGGGTGAGGAGGAGCAAATGGCATATGAGGCCCCGCAATTCCTGTTTGACACGTCCAAGTAACGCCATGAGGCAAGTGCTTCTTCCGCTTATCACAGCAGAAAAATACCCACTTTTCTTATACCTGTTAAATTGTAGCTCTTATTTTAAGGATAAATTGTGTAAATTACTACACTAAGTGCAACTTTGAAGGTAAGAACAGAGCATTCAAGTGTAAAGCTTATGTCTTACCTCACTTTCAAAAAAGTGAAAAACTTTTAAATATGTGTATTAGATATTATGGGAAAATTTGACACCTGATTGTAGACAAATGGATCAAATGCCGCAAATTTTTAAAATTTGCATCACTCCACACCGAAGTTCCCTTTGCAGCACTATTGCTTTGAGGACTTCACGTATGTCTATTTTTGTTGTGTTTGTTGTAAAATGAATACCTGGAACGGGTATGTCACCACTGCACGTGAAGCGGCACCTGGATGGTGAAGAATGTGGAATGAGTAAAAATTGAGACCAACATGGGCTCTGTTAATATCTTCAAAAAATATTTCAATATCCGAATTGGAATGCTCAATGTTAGAAAATTGATAGTGAAATTAGGATTGCAGGGGGAAAATTATTTGAATCTGAGTATGGTATTCTGGGGAATGAGCTAGAAAATTAATACAGGATCAATAAAGCAAAATCTAGACAATGTGAAAATGTAGTTTAAAATAATGTACATTTATTGTGGAAAAAGTTTTTAACTTTCTTTGGTTAAGTACAGCAATGTGGGAAAGAAAAAAGAAGTTCTTGATGGTAGTTGGGGAAGAAAAGAAAGAGGGTATATGCTTGGATTAAAGGAGTGAGCAACATATTTCATCTTCTGTGACCCTGACAGTATCCTGTGAGGCTCTTTTGTAAAGAGGACTCAGAGATACTAAGTAACGTGCCTAAGGATTGTGAACTGTCTTTTTTATGTTTCTTGGTTCATATGTATATATATGTTCAGCTTTAGTGGATACTGTCAGAGTTTGCAGTGCAGGGGTGCCGGCTCACACAAGGGTGCCAGTTGCCCTGCAGCCTCACCAGCACTTGAT
>NW_012151796.1:849542-864430 GCF_000956105.1 Propithecus coquereli
ATTACATATATTGCCTTTGCCCCACCCAAGTCAGAGCTTCAAGCGTGTCTGTCCCTCAGATGGTGCACACCGCACCCATTAGGTGTGAATATACCATCCCTCCTCCCCACTCCCACCTGCCCAACACCTGATGAATGTTACTACTACGTGTGCACTTAAGTGTTGGTCAGGTAATACCAATTTGATGGTGAGTACACGTGGTGCTTGTTTTTCCATTCTTGTGATACTTAGAGTTTTAATTTTTGTAATTTAATACTCACACACAATATATCTGGGGGTAGCAAATGGAATACAAAATGTAACAAAGGAACCTAACGCTATTATAGGTGCATAGCGTAATCAGCTGAACATGAGAGGAAGGGACAAACTAACCAGTTCCTTTAGAAAGCATTGCTTTGACTTGATACCGTAAGGCTAACGGCAAAAAGAACGGTGTGAAGTACTAAACTAGGTAAATTTCTTTCTGATAGGGTTATATGTTAGCAATCCTGAAGCTATTTTATCTGTATATATTTAGGGTTGAATAAATTAGTGAATGTGTTATGGGTAATGAGACATGTGTTTTTTTATTGTCAGAGAAAGAAACGACATATGAAGAGGGAAAGCTAGACTAGGCCCTGTGAGGTTGGATTGGAATTGGTGGTATCAGTATGAACTCATGTTTTAGAAACATGTATGTATTGCAAACATACATACACAAATAGATGTGTATGGAAGTAAATGTAAATGTGTTTGCGCATGGATTATTATGCAAACATATTTTTTAGTTCTGTCCACTGAGTGGGCTTAGAAACAATGACACCCCCACAACAATGAATGTGCCTGTTGCTTAGATCTTGTACTTTTTTTTTTTTTTTTTAGATCTTGTACTTTTTTTGAGGGGTCAGATTTGTTGAGGTATAACTTGTATACAGTAAAATACACCCTTTTTAGGTGTATAGTCCTATGACATTTGACCATGTATACCATTTTATAATCATAATCAAGATAAAGAATATTTCCATCACCTGAAAATATTCTTGTGCCCTTTCGCAATCGATCCCATTCCTTCACTCTCAAAACCAAATGAGGGCAAGGGTGTGGAGCAATTGGAATTCTCACACCTTGGTGGTGGAAATTCAAAATGATATAGTGACTTTGGAAAACAGTTTGACAGTTGCTTATAATGTTAAATATTCACTTACCGTGAAACCCAGTAATCCCATTCCTAGGTATTTACCCCAAAGAACTACAAGCATATGCCCACACAAAAACCCATGTGCAATTGTTTATAGCAGCTTTATTCATAGTCCTTAATAACTGGAAACAGATGAAGTGTTCATCCACAGGTGAATGGATGAACAAATTCTGCTGCATTCCTACAACGGAATGCTACTTAGCTACAGAAAGAAATGAATTACTGATACATGTAGCAACATGGATGAATCTCAGAAGAATTACTATAAATAAAAGAAGGTAAAATCAAAAGGTTGCAAACTAAATGTTTCATTTATATGACATTCTGGAAAGAGCAAAACTGCAGGGACGAAGATCAGATCTTTCATTTTAAATACATTTTCCAATAGAAGGAACTTGGAGAAGTGATTGAGTCTAGGACAGGGACAGGGAAAACTCAAGGTAAACCTGGAGCATCTTGTGGTGTCAGAGACTACGACTGCTAAGAAAGCCCCACAAAAATTAAAGCACAAAATTATAACTGCTGCAAGCAAGATCCACCATTGGATGCTAAAATTGGTGACCAAAATTGAAGGAGAAATCAGAGATTTGCATATTTTAAAAGGTCTTTTCAGGATATTTATTAATTACTTAGGGAAAAATAATTTTATAGTGGAGAAACCTGGCAGATACCACCTTAACTAAGTAATCAAGGTAAATGTCATCAGTAATAAGACATAGCAACATTATATACTTCCTGACACAACACACTGAGGAAGGTACATTGATTTTATGTTATTCTGGCCAAAAATGCATAACTCAATCTAATCAGGAGAAAACATCAGACAACCCCAAACTGAGGGACATTCTACAAAATAACTGACCAGGACTCTTCAAAAGTGTCCAGGTCACGGAAGACTAAGAACTATCACAGATCAGTGGATACGAAGAACACAGGATAACTAAATGCAGTGTGGGCCCCAGGATCCAACTGCAGGACAGAAAAGGACATTAGTGGAAAAACTGGGGAAATCCAAATAAATTCTTTAGTTAATAGTATTGGAGCAATATTAATTTCTTGACTTTGATAATTGTGTTATGGTTGTACAAGATGTTAACAGAGAGGAAGCATAAAGGGTATATAGAAGATCTCTCCTATATTTGTAACTTTTTACCAAATGTAATTAATTTTTTTACCCCAATGCCAGTTGAGGTAATATCTAAAATTGTTTCAAAATGAAGAGTTTTTAAAAAGGAGCTTCAAGGAGTACAGAGAAGTATAGAAGTGGGAAGGAAAGCATGAGACTGCTTAGAGAATTTTCAGAAGTAGTGAATGAAAAGATTATCGTGTTTCTCAAACCAAGAAAACTGCTTCGCTGGAAATGCATCTTGCAGAGTTCCCCATGAAGTAACCCCTTCGAATAAAAACATGATTCCATGGTTATTCGATCTTGATGTCAGCAGTACATATTAGCACAATACCTACAAATAGTTTGAGAAAGGCTTCACTACTAAACTGTTTAAATGAATTCAATGTTTCCCAAAATTATTTAGCTATGAATAATTTATTTTCAAGTAACCTCTTGATATCAACTTAATGAAAGCAGCAGGAGCTAGGTTTATTCGGTGTCAGGTATACAAACACAATTCACAGCACATAATATTTATCCATTAAATGAGTATTTATTATGTACCTGTTGGTATCTTTGGGCTGTGGGTTCTGGAGAGTCCACTTGGGCAGAGCTCAGACACAATGGTGGGATGAGTATCATGATTGGCAAGAGGAGAATGGCCTTGGGAGTTAAGAGTAAATAACTTTGAGGATGTGGGGGTATAAAAACCAGGAGCAGTTTTCTCCTGGCTGCCAAGAAGGATGAAGGGAGAATCTAGATTGGGAGTTAGTCCAGAAGGATGTGTTGGAGTCGCCAGAACATGATTTTTAGGCTGATTAATTCTACCTTCTGGTCCTCCAAGTTCCATTTGGATTATGATGCGAAGATGTGCGCTTTCAACAAAAATGTTGCCCTATGGGATGGACCATAACCTGGTATCTCCTCATAACTTTGTATTTGGAGAAAAGAAAATAGATATTATTTCTAACTGCTAGAGAAGGAATAAAAAAGAAAAACACGAAAAGTAATTGCTGTGATAAATTTCTTTGACATTTTTATGGTAATTCTTTCTTGAAACATTTTTCAGGGAGACATTGATGAAGACTGGACCATTTCATACACTTAGGTATATTCTGTGAATTGTTTTAGAAGAGAGAGTTTTCAATGCAGATTAATGAATTATGTGTGCAAGTCAGGATAATGAAGCATTATCATTACTTCTGGGTCCATTTCTCATCAGACCCATGCGGATGGACATCTTCCACTAGCTCTGATTGGCAGCCCATTGCATTCCTTTCCTGAAGTTTCAGTCCAAGCTGAGAAATAGCCCTGCAATTTGCTTAAAGCTCTCATTACTCTAGGACCCAAACTCCCAGGACTGCAGGGGATGTTGTCTGTGCACAGGAGTGGCAGAATTGGGTAATGTGTGATTAGCTACAGAAGATATTCTCGTGAGAGCTGTGCTAACTTGCTCTTTATCTTGCCGATTCTGGTGAGGAATGACTTGTGGTTCTCTGGCAAAAACAGGGAGCAGTTTAATGCACATTCTGCCTCTAAACACCCTGTTCTCCGATTTACAAATCAGTCCATCTGAGAAGTCAGGCTTTGGAGACTAGTTTGCCTTACGAAAGCTTTTCTTCTCTTCCCTGGGGACCTCTTAGGAAAGAGAGAAGGCAGATTGGTGCCCCCTTATTCTGCTGTCCTCCTATAATAATCACCCTTTATATTGGTGATAAGAAAAATAGATGACACTTGATGAAAATAACTTATTCAGTCACCTTAAGGATATTTGAATGTTAGCCTAATTTGCAAAATGTTGTTAATGTTTTTTAATATCAAGACAGCTAATCAAGTCATACAGGAGTAATTATTAACTATTTAATAATTTACTATTAACTATTTAAGCCACAAATTCCTATAATAATATGAAGAAAGGCATAGTTCCTTTCCCCCAGAGAATACCCACATGTACCTTACATTTCATATTGACTGTTCACTCTGGGTGGAGCAATTAGGATCATTGTGGTGGACACAGCAGTTTTCTCCCCAATATCTGTACACCCTTTCTTTTTATGGGCACCATGCTCTTTGGGAGGGTTTAACCACAGTCCCTTCTTTGGGATAGACCCTGATTCCTCCTATCCAATAATATCTTCCCTTAACCACACCAGAGTGACCAGCCAGGTAAGCCGATTAGTCCCTGAAAATTCCCCATGTGATGGTTTAGGCACAACCCAAAGATCTCAGTGGCAGGACTTTTGCTGGGAATCTGAGATATAGCTGTCTTCTCTCCTATATCCCATGGGGTGTAGGTGGGAAGCCTAGAATAATAGAAGCATTTAGTTACCATGAAGGCACCATGATTATAAAGTCATCAAGCAGAGGCATCACAGAGAAATAAACCTGCAGCCTTGAATAGAACGTGCAGAAATTTACTGGCAGGGTGACATTTAAGCAGTCAGGTACATAAGCTCAAACACCCTTCGTATGTAGGTTGTGTGTTCTGTCGTCTGCAACAAAATGAACTGTATGAGTGCAGTCATCCATTGCTGTCTCTTCACGTACAGAAGTGCTGGAGGGCGAGTGGGGAGGGAAGGGAAGGAAAGAAGGAAAGGGTTTGATTATGTCTCTCTAGTACACTGTCCTGCCTGTATAAAGATGGAGCCATTTACACACGCCATCCATGGTGTGAGTGTTTTCCCACGAATGGTGATGGCATTATCTCTGGCCATGTGCAGTTCTCCAGCCAGTCTTGTGACTAATCTTAGCCCATGGTCAGCCAGATTTCTCTCCAGGTCCGTAGCATGGAGGAGAGGAAAACCAACTGGAAGAGAGAACTGAGTCCAACTGCGGCCTGGCTTCTTCAACACCATGTGTGACACCTGTAGAGACAGCCCCGCTGCTGCCTGGCTCTGTGGTACTCAGTATTCCATAGGTGGAATGTGGCCTGCAGGTGACATGCTGGGAGACGCATGAAATGTTGGCCTGTTTTCACTTTGTAGAACTAAACTTCACTGAAGAAGGAGAAGCAGGGAAACCAAAAGAACTTTATGCAGTCAGTGTAAAGTGTAGTACGCAGGGCATATTACAGACATGTCCAGAGCACAAAGTGAGGCACAGTATGGGCAAATATTCAGGTGGTTCTGTCTTATTTTTTCAGCCACAGACACCTGTAATTTTGGACATATAAAATCTATATTAAATGTAAAGACATGAAAAGTGACAATGTTTTTTTACCTTTCATTCCCCAAACTCTCTTAAAATGGTAATAGAAACTTGTATATGCTGATGATAGCAGTATAATTAGTACAGCTATTTTGAAAATTGTCATGATGTACTAAAGCTGAACACGCCCATACCCTACTTTCCAATAACTTCACTGCTAAATGCACACGTAATCACCAAGAGAAGTGTACAGAACATTCCTAGCAACATTGTTATGAGAGCCCCAAGTTGGAAATAACATTGATGTTCATCAAAGTAGACTGGATAAATATATTGTAGTATTCAAATTATACCACAAGGCAGTAGTAAACAAAATAGCATGGCACTGGTGCAAAAGTAGACACATTGATCAATGGAACAGAATAGAGAACTGAGAAAGCCACATACCTACAACTAACTCATCTTTGACAAAGCAGACAAAAGCATACGCTGGGGAAAGTACACCCTGTTCAATAAATAGTTCTGGGAAAACTGGATAGCCACATGCAGAAGAATGAAACTGGATCCCTCTTTCTCACCATATACAAAAATTAAGATGGATTAAAGACTTAAATTTAAGACCTAAAATGATAAAAATTCTGGAAGAAAACCTAGGAAAAACTCATCTGAATATTGGCATAGGCAAAGAATTTATGGCTAAGACCCCAAAAACAAAAATAAACAAATGGGACTTAATTAAATGCACTAAAAACTTCTGCACAGCAAAAGAAATGATCAACAGAGTAAACAAACTACAGAATGAGAGAAAATATTTGCAAACTATGCATCCAACAACAGACTAATATCCTGAATTTACAAGGAACTCAACTCAGCAAGAAAAAACAAATAACTCCATTAAAAAGTGGGTAAATGACATAAACCAACATTTTTCAAAAGAAGATATACAAATGGCCAACAAACATGAAAAAATGTTCAACATCACTAATCATCAGAGGAATGTAAATTATTGCTAAAACCACGATGAGATACAACCTTATCCTATCAGAATGGCCATTATTAAAAAGCCAAAAAGTAGCTGTTGGCATGGTTGCAGTGAAAAGGGAATGCTTATACAGTGTTGGTGGGAATGTAAATTATATAGCCTCTGTGGAAAGCAGTATGGAGATTTCTCAAAAACTAAAAGTAGATCTACCATTTGATCCTGCCGTCCCACTACTGGGGATCTGCCCAAAGGAAAAGAAGTCATTATAGCAAAAAGATAACTGCACTTGTGTGTTTATTGTACCACAATTCACAATAGCAAAGATACGGAATCAACCTGAGTGCCCACCAGCAGATGAGTGGATAAAGAAAATGTGGTGTATATATACACCATGGTGTACTACTTCGCCATAAATGATGAAATAATGTCTTTTGCTGCAACTTGGATAGAACTGGAGGCCATTATCCTAAGTGAAGTAATTCAAGAATGGAAAATCAAATACCCCATGTTCTCTCTCATAAGTGGGAGCTGGACTATGGGTACGCATGGTCACATAGAATGGAAGAGTAGACATCGAAGAATCCAAAGGTGGGAGAGCAGGTGGGAGGTGAGGGATGGAAAATTACCTGTTGGGTACAATGTACACTGCTTGGGTGATGGTACACTAGAAGCCCAGACCTCACCACTATATAATACATCCTTGTGACAAAACTGCCCTTGTACCCCCTACATATAGTGAAATATATCCATACACACACACACACACACACACACATTATGTTTAATACACTGGAATACTACATAGCTACATGTAGCAATGTGGGTGGATCTCACAATCATATTTTGTGAAGGAAAGGATCCATGATACATATGTAAACATCTAACACAGCACCTGGAACACAGCATTTACTCTCTAAATGTTAGTTTGTCATTTCTTTCGAAATGTAAAAGAAAATAAGAAGGTACAATTAGTGCTCAGTAAGTAAATTAAATGGGTTTTTCTAGTTCTTGCTGTATATCTAATGTGACATTTAAAATTAAAGTTCATCAACAAACATAATAAGTGTATAATCAACATTTTGCAAAGAACATTACCATCATGCAATCTAGCCTGTTTTTCAAATCCTAATTCATCAATCTGGAAACAAAAATATGTATTTGCTTCACTTAGCATAAATTTAATTGTAGAAGATGGAGTTTCCGGATTTGGAACCACATAATAGTAAAAATAATAAATAAAATTATTTTTTACTCTTAGTTGATTCCATTTTGTTCATTAATATTTAGCTAGCATTACACCTGTGATCACTTATATCATTGAGAAGTATCAAATTGTTTGAAAGGTAGACATTTGATAATCCTGAATGTTTTAGTTTTTCTTATTTTCGAAGAATTAGTTTTTGATGACATTGTGATAAAAATGGCTTAATTTCAGGTGAAGATATGCCTCATGACTTCCATTTGAAATATTAAACACCTGCAGAGTTAAATTGCAGTGAAGCTCATAAAAATCACTGTCTATAATTGATAGGACATTAGATTTTTAATGGTATGCTTTAGGAGTCTGAAAAGATCTGATGGTCCCTTATTAAAGGCCAACCAAAAAAGATCTGTGGGTTTTTTCTTCAAAAGACTGAATTTTACAGGGAATGGGCAGGTGAAGAATGGTATAAAGTGGATATAAATTGTATTCACATTTGCTCAATTTGGATAAAATAATTTAAAATAAGCCCTTACACTATCAGACCAAAATTGAAGACTGAATAACCCTCATTAATTATTGCAAGATGACTTCTTTTGTAGCATATAGCTACTTCCCAATTAAGAGAATGGAATTATAATTATCTCTAATTCGTGGGTAATCCATAAATCCAGATAGCAAATCCATAGCGATCAATAGTAGACTATAGGATTTTCTTGTCACCATTGTTACTGTTTGTGTTTGTTTTGTTTGCTTGCTTTTTAATCTGTGAATAATGCACAGCTGGAAGCTGGAATGAGCTTAGCTCTTCAGGAGGGAGGCTTGGTAAAAGGAAAGAGCTGGTTATCTTGGGCTTTCCTAAAGCCAGTCTCTCCATATGTGGTTCTGTTTCTGTACCTTCTGTGTCCGCCTTTGTCCATTCTAACGTAGTTAGCCGTTTGTCTACTGCTATGCTGTAAGCTCCTGGAGGGCAGGGCTCTTTGCTCTGTTCACTGATACATCACAATTGCCCAGAGCAGGGTCTGGCACCAGGGGATTCAATACACGTTGTTGACTGAATTAATTATACACAATTTTAGTTGGAAGCAATCTTGTCACCTATTGTCCACTTTTTCCATTTATTAATCTTTTCAAATATTTCCTGGGTCTGCTTAGCTTTCTTTATTCCAAATTTACTATGCTACTTTTCTTTTCATTTGTAAAAAGTTTCATCCTTAATTTTATGATGGTAGTACTCTGCAAATCAAACTATAATTCTAATGTATTTCCAGTTCTGAGTTCTCTCATTGAGAAATGAGTACTATATCTCTTTATTTTTAAACTGTTTTTTCTATCTTTAGTAGAACTTGGTCGTTTTCTTTATGTAAAAATAACAAATGTGTAGAATTCAAGTATTTGCATATTTGTTATTTATAATGTAATCTTTTATCCATTGCATATGCTAACTGAATATATTTGCTAAGACAGCACTGACTTCTGTACATTTATTTTGTAATCGGCCGTGTGCTGAACTTATACCATAACTAATAGGTTTTCAGTTGGTTCTCTTGAGTGTTCTTGGTAGCCATTCACATAATTTTTACTTCCATTTTGTAATATTTATACTTCAGCCTTCTTATATTAACCCCACCTTTAGTAGTAGTAATGATATATGGATATAAACACTAGTCTGTAAATAACATTAACTGATTCACAAAATAATGATTCAGATGATAAAAGCACTATAAAAACAACTACTGTTTTAGTCTATCACATTGGACAAATCATTCTTTTTTTAATCCATACCAACATTCTTGTCAGCATATAAAACAAAGTCTCACCACTTGTTAGGGAGGTAAAAAAAAAAAAAAAGTGTGCAAACATTCTAGAAATGAATTTGACACTGTATATAAAGCAAAAATGTGGGGAAAGAGATTTCCCCTTTAAGAAATGTGTCTTAAAAAAAAAGTGGATAAATATACAAAAATGTTTGTAAAGAGATCTTCATTAGAATAGGAAAAAAAAGGAGCAATATAATATCCAAACCTAAGCAGTCACTCTGCAGAGATGCTGCTGTTTACACATGCAACATAGTTGAGAAAAGCATTCTATTTTTGTTTAAAAATTATACATTAATATATAAAAGTTTCATCAGGAAATGTTGGTTTACTGTGGTTATATTAATATTTAGGTATTTTAAGAGTGATTTACAGTTTGTTTTTCTCTGAGCTTATCTATTTTGATGAATTTTCTATAATGATAATACAAATTGAAAGGTTTTCCTTATAGGAACCTCTAGTGTACACCTTAGGTGTAGAATAGTTGAAAAAGAAATATATTATTGACACATTAATGGCTTGGGACTGGCTAGATTCAAGTAACCCCCACACCTCTACCTTCTTCAGTGTTTCTTTTGTGGCAGGGAAAAGAAATACTAAATTCTTCAAGATGTGGGAATAATTTCATAATATCTAGGTTATTTTATAGACATTATATCTGAAAACCTCAAAGCTACATGAATACATTAAAACTTATGGGTGTGGTTTGGGAGTTTTTTCCTTTCTTTCTTTCTTACATTTTGGGACATACTCAGCCACTTTTCAGAAAAGTCCCAGGAGAGTTCATTTGAATCTGGATCCACTGGCCTTTTTGTAGCATTTGCTGAACTATAATCTAAAGTTGTCAATTGAGTGACCTGTTTGAAATTAGGTGGTCTGCAGACTTTCTGGTCAAAGTTACTTATACATGCAAAAGTGTCACTGGAGAAAGAGCCAGATGAAAAGAATCCCATTAGTTCAGTGGTTCTGAAACTTCGTTCCAATATCCACTTTATTTAATGCCGCAATTCATTGTTTTGCATCTTAACATCTCCAAAATCACGCAGTGGATGGCATCTCAATAACCACTGGCCTGTTTGACACAGTGATCATTGCCTTTACATGTTTGCACCCGGTCAGAGGAGTTCATACTGTCATAACTTTGAGTGCTGTGGATTGTTCTGTATACTTATATAAAATTCAGTTCACATCAAAAATGCCTTCTTATTTGTTACCTAAAAATCTTGAATCGACATCCCAGGTGAGACCAAGAAACTGCCACAAATATTGTTGGTACTTGGAAGAAAATCTCGGTGTCGATAGTGGAGCAGCCTTTCAGAAATGCTGCATCACTAATGCTCTTGCTGGCTTGAAAGATGATGTTGCACCAAAATTGCAGATGATGACAAGGCACCGTGTCCTAATTTAATTGTGGCATGATTTTTGTTCATTTCTTAACATAAAATATGTTGTGTCTTACAATCAATGCTATCTTAGATTCCATCTAATAAGGAACACAGTTTGTAATGTTCCATTTGCTACTTTACTATCCTGAAATAAAATTCATGTACTACCTACATATGTATTTTTTAAGAATCAGTGTAATCATCTATCTCCCACATGCTGGATAAATAGAAGGATATCAATACATATTCACTATGAAAATGATTTGGCACAACCATAACTGAATACAGAATGAAGTCATCAGGTGTTTACATTTCCCTATGGCAAATAACATTGGATTTATGAGATGGGAGACAATCAGAAGCTATTCTTAACAAGAAGCACATGAAAATGAAGTGCACGGGTACAGGTGGATGCTAGAGTGAAAGTATTGCTATGATAGATAATAACAAGTGAGAGTTATTTGTATTGATAAGAGAAAGAAAATAACCATAATTAAAGTGGAGATAATACACTTGGAAAATTACAAAGTGTTGAAGTGGAAATAATGAGGAAGTATTTTCATGGAGGAGCTGGGCCTTATTTACAAATGTAATGGCAACATAATTGCCTTTGTTATGACACAGGATGGGGTAGTGACAACTGTCACTGACAGTGTTTTAGGAGATTCTATTAAAAGTCCGGGTGTACATTTCAGTTCTCTACAACTTAAAAACATCTGGGAGAGAATATATAATATTCTTCAAAGGTCAATGGGAACAACATTATAATACAGGACCATCTAGAGAATTCGTGGTGACCTCTGGGGATATTATCTGAGCAGTACAGAAAAAATGGTTCACCACAAAATGAATAAATAATTTCTGTAGCTAATTTTGATGAAATAAATTTCTGTCATTGTGCTATATAATTACTAAAATATAAAAACTGGCAATATAAAATTTTTTTATAACCATCCTTATTAATGAAATTCAATGAGATCCCTCAGTTCCATGTGGCTCCATTAATTTAATTGTATTTGGTTTTAAGCCTCCTGATGTGAGTCTCAGATCTTTTATATCTTTGGAATCGGGGCCATATACTTTTGCTTTTGCTATTGTACTTTCTTACTAAATATGCAACTGAAAGTTTTATAATACGTTGTGAGGTGTACAGCATGAATAAGTGATTCCGTTATTCAAGACCATATCTTTAATACATGTAAGCATTCCTCTCCACAGTCATATTTTCCCGAATATTTGTAGTTTTATATAACTTCTTGTAGGACATTTCCACGATGATTATGTAGTAACATATTGGCAATATACTACATACAATAGGTTTAATCTACTGGGCCATCTGGAATGCGTGGTAGATGTGGGACAATCCTGTTTTGTAGGATTGACCTGTGCATTGAAGAATAGTTAGCAGAACTTTCCCCCGTCTACTAACTGCCAGGAGCACCCCTAATCAAGAACACCCTGACAGATTTTCAAAACACTCCCATCAGTGTTGCCTCCACTGAGGGCCACCGCAGCCACTAACCCTGGGGCACGCGGGGTAGAAGGTGAGTAGGAAGGAAATAGACGACCTGAGACTCCTTCCCAATAGTACTGGTTGGAGTATTGTTGTTTTACTGGGTGTTATTTGAACATATCCCAATGGGGGAGGAGGAGATGGTGACCCAGGTTGGACCATCTAATTAAATATTATTTTTAATTTATAAAGTCATAAATTCAAATATCCATGAGAACAGACCAAAAAAGAAAGCATGAAAAATATTTACAGCGAAGACAGCAGAAACATTGTCAAGCTAATAACTAATGAAATGAGGTTTTAATTATTGCCAGTTTAAAAAAAATTATTGAAGTGGTAACCACCAACGCTGGCAGCATTCTACCTATCTACCTCTTTGCTGTATATCATTTTATGCTTCTGTAATATGGCAAAATTGTAAATGAATCTGTATTAAATGAACATAAGATTGAAAATATCATATATTGTGATATATATGATGCAGATTTTAAATAATTTTTTCTCCAAGTCTATTTTCATTCTTCTGAGTCATCAAGGATATATGGTGATATCACTACCTCAGTCGATGAGGTGACAGTGTCCTTCAGAGAAAGGTGGAGCAGAGTTGGCAAGGTAAATGGCACATGTTCTGCAGAAATGTCGGAAATCATTGCATTCTTGAGGACATTTATAAAGACTTTTTTCTCTTTATGGATACATATTCATAGTGATTAGAAAACAATAAGAGTCAACAATATTTGTATTAATCCATGTATTTCCAAACTCTCTTTGATCTACTTTGTAATATTTGCAACTAAATATTATTTAATTTGACATCTTATATTAGCTTAACATTTTAAAATAGGTTTTCATATTTTTATTGTCATGTTCTCCTAAAAGTGAAAAGTCATTATGGCCATCAAATTATAATGTATTCATTTATCATACCTTTTGGAAAATAACCTTTGCTGTGGTCGTATTGAGAGGTAGTCTATTAATTGTGAACTGTGTAGGATTTTGCCATGCTATGTTAAACTTATTACTTCTTCCAAATTTAAGATTTGTAATGTAAATCAGTGTTCTCACATAATGAAAACAATAAAGAATAAATGATATTAGGTGGATATTTCCTCATAAACTTCGTTGAAAACCTCAGTAAACGGTAGATTAGCAAATATTGAATACCTACTGTTTACCATTCCTGCGGTGAGATGTTGCAGGAGAACACTGACGTGAGGCCTTTCTGGAGCTCTGTAATCTCGGTTAGATGAGATGTGCGTGGAACAATTGGAGAAATATTCAAAAGAATGTAGAGCAAGTGAGGAAAAGGAGACTAAAACATAATCTGTTGTGCTCATTTTTATGAAAGTCAGAAGACTGACTTTTTTCTTCTTATAATGTCAGAAAGTTCAGTGGTAATCAGTTAATCCGAGGAAGCCTTTTTGAAGGACATAACTGAAGAGTACCTTGAAATGGTGGAAGAGGTTCAGTCATAAAGGCTCCGGTAGACAAGTCCTTGAATTCGTTTCTGCAGAACAACTGGTCGTCATTGTGGAAGACACAGGAGCACAGGAAAGGTCCCAGGAAATCAAAAGGTTTGCCTTTTAATGGTCTAGTTAAATGTAGTTCTTGTAATTATAGCCAATCTTTTACTCATCTTTGTGCCAAATTAATTTGTTATAAAAGTTTCAGATATTTGGATAAATCATATGTGTTTTGTTGCCATATATTTTGTTGTGCCTCCGTCAATATTAACGTAGTATACTCATCAACAAATTAGAAAAGAATGACTCAGAAGTTTATACTCTGTTATTAGTGTTCCATGAGGGTGACGGAATATCACTGAAACTTAGTTTTATGGCCACGGTGTTTAACATTATAGAGAGATTTTGCAGTGCAGTGTACAAATCCATGCCTAGTCACAGCTCTGGGAAGTGCTACAAATAATGATTAGGTTCTTGCAAGAGTGCATGGCAGCCTACTTAATCCTGTAATATAATTGATATCAAGGTAGCGTTCATGAACTAGAGACTTGCCCATGAGTAGGAGAGGGAGTCACGGCTATTTGCGTATGGGCGTTATATGTACCATGTAATTTTAGGTTGGAGAGCATGTGTATCTCCAGTGTGAATGGCAAAATGAGGGTCTGTTTGCTGGGAGAATTCTGGGTTTGCCCACATGTTCTACACAATTCAAGGAGTGCTATTCAGAGTCTTTCCCCAGAGAGAAAACTGTTATCTTGATTTCTGTGACAATGATTTCATTTATATTTTTATGGTATAAACACACATACATTGTTCCTATTTATAATTTTTATATTGCTAGGATTATGCTGTTTGTTATTTCATTACTTGTTTCTTTCACACCACAGTGTCTTTGTAAGATGTATCTATGTTGATGTACACAATTATTCTACATCCTTTGCATTTCCATTTCCATATGAATTTTAGAATCAGTGTATCAGTTTCTATTAAAAAATCTTCTGGGATTTAGATTGGAGTTAGCTCGAGTCTGTCAATCAATTTGGAGAGAATCAACATCTTGACAATAATAAGTATTCTGATCCAATGATATTTATT
>NW_012151796.1:865015-879444 GCF_000956105.1 Propithecus coquereli
CATTCAGAATTCTTTGTTTTTTGATTTCTTCTTTGATTTCACTTTCAATTTCTTCTTTGGAACATGGATTATTTAAAGGGGTATAATTTAGTTTTGAAAAATTTGTATATTTTCCCAAGACCTTGCTGCTACTGATTTGTAATTTATTTCCATTATAGTCAGATCACGTATTTTCTGTGACTTGAATCCTTCTAAATTTATTATGATTTTTTAATGACCCAGAATAGAATCCATCTTGCTAAGTGTTCCCTGTGCATTCTCCTGCTGTCTGTAGTGGAAAGCTGGTCCCATTGGTTGGTACTGTTACTCTCGTGTTCTGTGTCCTTCCTTACTTCTCCAATGCATTGTTGAGAGACAGGTATTAGAATCTGTAGTTATAATTACAGATTTGTCACTTTCTCTTCACAGGCCTATCAGTTTTTGTTTTATGTATTTTGAAGCTCTACTATTAATGACATACAGAGTCAGGGTTGCTATATCCTCTTGATGGATTGACACCTTTATCATTACGAAATGACCTCTGTATCGCTGGTATTATTTTCTCTGAAATCGACTCTGGTGTTAATGTAGCTACTCTGGCTTTCTTTTGACCAATGTCAATGCGGTGTTCAGTGAAGAATTTGATTTTGCCCGAATTGAGGTCTGGCCTTTGTCTCCAGCTCCTGGGAAGGAACTTCTAAACCTCTGGAACTTCTTGAGTAATTGGAGTGTGTTTGTTATTTATGGTGAGTCCCTGGGACCATGCCTGGTATTTTGTGCTAAAAATGTAATTTTATGCTAAAAATATAATATGTGGCCTTTGGGCCACATATTATCAACTTAACCTGTGGGAGTGAGTGGCCTGGAGATGGCATTCAGTGGGCAATCAATGAATCAGTTGACCATGCCTACATAATGATAATGAAGCCCCAGGAAAAACTCTCGTGAGCTTCCCAGGTTGGCAATACTCTGTGTGTACTGTCTCATGTCAGTGCCAGGACGGTGAGACACCCTGGACCCTGTTTTCTCCCCACAGTGTGGGCTGGGTTTATTGACTTTCTTCTAGCAAAGACCATGTGGCAGAGTTGACGGGATGCCACCTCCAAGACTGGGTTACAAAAAGGCTGTGGCTTTTGTTTTGCACTTTCTCTTTCTCACTTAACTCATTCTGAAGCTGTCCTGTGGAGGGGCCCAGTGGCAAGGGACTGATGTGTACAGCCACCTGCCGGCAAGGACCTAGATCTGCCAACAGCCACGTGAGTGAGCTCGGAAGGTGAGCTCTGAAATGGCAGCATACCCGGCCGACATCTCGATTGCAGGTTTTCAAGAGACTCTGAGGCAGAGGACCCAACTAAGCTACACCTGGATTCTTAGTCACGAAAACTATGGGATGCAAGGTGTTTGTTGCTTTAAGCTACTAAATTTTGGAGTATTTTGTTACAGAGAAATTGATAACTATCCAACAACCAGATGTAAAGAAGAAGTAGAGGATGAGAAGGAAGAAGAGGAGGAGAAGGAGGAATAGGATATTGTACTAATTAAGCTTTTAGCACTAAGATTCAAAAGTTCTGACTCAGATGGGCCTAAAAACAAGGAAGTTCGATATATACTGTAGGAGGCAGTGAGAGGTAGGAGAACATTAAGCTTGGACGGTTCAGTGACTCAATCATGTCTTTCCATCTCAGCATTGGCATCAGCCTCACCCCTGTAGCAAGATGATTCAGCCCGAAATGCAGTGTGTCAGCGTGGTTGCTGTAACACACTACCACACACTAGTGGCTTAAACAATAGACATCGGTTTCTTACAGTTCTGGAAACCCAGAACTGTAATTATTCCAATAATTCTTCATTCTGATTTAGTTAAGAATAAAATGATTAATACAATTGATGATAAGCTGTATCAAATAGATTAAAGATGGTAACAATGGGTATTATATAAACCCCAAAAAATACTCTTCTTCTTATTTAGGTCAAGCTATTTGCAGTACTTATGCATAAACTGACAGCAAATGCAAAATGCAGTAAGTGGCTGATGGCACAGAACACGCGATGCTTCTTGGCATTAGAAAGCCCCTGGTGCTCCGACCAAACTACCTTAATATTTGGGCAGAGCGCTCTTCTTTCTTTTGAGCAGCATTCTCTTTTCTAATTATAAAAATAGTGTGTATTTGGTTTTTCACAATTTCAGCGCTAAAGAACTGTATCTGGCTCTCGGGAGGAGGAACAGAGAAAGCAAACTTTGGCAAATTGAAATACCGTCATGACAACGCAAGACATAAATTTATGTCAGGTCTCTTTGCAATTGCTCTATGCTCCTCCTCACCCTGATGGGTCTCCCAACCCTCACCGGTCTTTAAACTGCGCCCCAACGGCAGCAGGTACACAACTGCGAAGAGAAAGAGGCGACAGACTCAGGCCCTGTGTAGCTGCCCAGCTGTGCACTGCACAAGAGGGAAGTCCTCAGAGTAAGACTATGCAGACCGTGGCAGGGAAGGGCCCCTGCGGCCACTCTGCTTGGACACCGTTGAGAGTGACACAGATCTCTACGCTGTTGAGTGGGAACAGAGGAGCCTCAGGAGAAAAAAAGAGAATGGGGAAAAAAGAGAAAAGAAATTGCAAGATGGCTCGAGGCAAAGATTCTTAAACTTTTTTGGAGTCAGAGAAAACCATGGAACCTCTCCCCAAAAAGATACATAAATAACACATCATTCATTAAAATTCAGAGAACCCTTGAGGTAGATCTGTCCTCAGGCTGGTCACGGTTCATTAAAAGTTAACCGGACTCTTCCTTTTCAATACTTACTTCTCTCTTTCTGAAGTTTGCACACACCTAGCATGTCCTTTATTTTTTTAAAAAAAAATTCTGTTAGGGAGTAAGGGCAAGTATTGCTCTCCTCATCTCCAACACAGGGGGGAAATTCACAGAAACTTTAAGTGACTTGCCTAAGATGGGATAGTTACGTGGTGGCAATACCGAGATGTCGCGTTGTGCTGAGCTGGAGCCTGGCAGGCTCTGGCCTGTGGCGAGCGGGCTGTGGGGCTCGGTAGCCCGTGTGGGGGCAGCACACCCAACTCCGAAGGCCGCTTCTGCGTGTGACCTGCCCGCGGCAGCTCTGCTCCCTGGCCCCTGGCAGGGGGGTGGCAACGCCAGCACAGAGGCCCCTGTGAGGGTTCGATGAGGTTAAAGAAATAATAGAAACCCCAAATCCAGCACTCCCCTGTGCCTGCCACTGGGCAGCTCCTTCTGAAACGAGTCACCGTGGGCTTTACCGAAGGGGTTTCATTGTTGAAATACCAAAATGTTACTCAGGCTTTCAAACAGTTAATATTTCCAAATGAGAATTCTGCCTGTCTTCCAGGAAATCTGATAGAAGATAAGAAAGAAAAGACAAACAAAAATATTGGCTTCTTGCTGATTCCTGAGAAACAAAAATATTGGCTTCTTGCTGATTTCTGAAATCAGCTCATCTCCTGGCCTGAAGCATGACATCTGATTACCTCTCTTCCAGGACAAGTTATTACACTCCTTCCCTCAATTATTGATGCTTTAAAATGCACTAAAATTTTATCTCTTTAATGCTGCTGCCTCCAGTTTCCTTGGCTGCTCAGAAAATGCACAGGGAAAGAAAATTCTAATTCTTATTTCTGGAGGGGAGACTATGTTTTGAAGTTTGAACATTGTGTTACCCATCAAATAAGTGGCCCCCTGTTTTTATTCTAAAGAGCCCAGAAGAAAGCATGTCTGATGCGTCAGGAGGTCCTGCAGGCTCCATTTTGAGGATACGCCCATGATCCGACCACTGTCGTCACCACGTTGCTCTAGCCTAGTTCTGGGGCTCGGCCCAAGCGCTGCAATAGCCTCATACCCGGCCTGCTTCCCTCCTCGCCCCTCCGACATGCCATGCCACACGTCTGGGAGGGCAGGGTCTCCCACGCAGGTAGACGCAACCCAACAACAGCCCACGAGGCCCTGGGGACACATTCGCCTGCATCTCTCTCCCCTCCCCACCAGCTTGCTCCTTCCAGACGCAGGCTCCCTGACGTCCCTCGACTTGCATCAGTGTGTCCCAGCTGAGGGTGTTTATCCACTTGCTCCCAGTGTTTGCAGACTGTGGTGGGTAATTTAATTTGTCAACCCAAGTGGGCCACAGGGTGCCCAGATTACACATCATTTCTGGGTGTGTCTTTGAGCTGCTTCTGGATGCGATTTGCACTAGAGTCGGGCACTCAGTACAGCAGGCTGCCCTGCCCATCCCTTTGGGCATCATTCAATCCATTGAGAGCCTGCAGGGGACAAAAGGCAGAGGCAGGAGAAACTCACCCTCAGATGATTCATCTCACCTTCTCTGGCCCTCAGACTGCGGTTTACACCATTGTCTCCCTGGGTCTCGGGCCTCTAGACTCGCGCTGAGTTACGCCACTAGCCCTCCTGGGTCCCCAGTTTGCAGATGGTGGGATGAATCAGCCCCCGTAATTGTGTGCTTATTCCTCCTAATAAATCTCGTGTACGTGTACTGTAGGGTAAGATATATAGAGATACAGTTATTTCCTTTATATACATTTTATAATATATAAAATAATCTTTTTATATAAATTTATAAGTATATAATTTACATAGAAGCATATCTTTGTGTATATGGATATGCATTTGTACATACATAAAATGATATGTGCATATATGCATATAAAAGGATATATATCTACCCCCATTTCTGTTTTTCCGATGAACCTTAACTAATACACAAACTCCTTATCCAGATATCTGCATGCCTCACTCCCCAGACATTTCAAGTCTTTGCTCAAAAGTTAACTTCTCAAGGAGGTCTTCCCTGTCTGCCGTATTTGAAATTGCACCATGCTCCCTAGCACCCCTGATATCTCTAATCTTGTTCTACTTATTTTCTTTTTCATAATACCATGATTCATCACTTCTAATGCAGAGATAATTTTCCAAATTTTAATGTCACTGAAATTGGGATGCATCTTAACAATCTCCACTGTCATGGAAAGCTGGGGATATTATTGCCATTGCTTATAGATTTATATCCAAACTTACAGCATGGATGTCAGGAGCTTATGAGAAAATAATTAAACACAAAAAAAGTAGCACAGAGGTAGGCATTTTGCACGGAAAAAAATGATACTGACTTGAGCTGTATTTGCAAAATGATTTGGAAGAATCAGCCCTGGATGTGAAGACATTTAAGGAATGTAGTAATAAATTTATTTCCTTTGTATTTTCCTTTCTAATTATTGACAAGAATGATATGTGACAATAAAGTATTAATGGATGTAAAGTATTCTTTTAATGAAAGGTGGGATTAGGCAGAAATTAGTGTTTCAGATTTTAAATGTCACAAGGGTGTTTATTAGGGGTATATGAAATAATGGTCTGTCTTACAATCAATGCCATTTCAGACTTGATCAAATGTAGTATATAATCTTCTTATTTTGTTTATAACCTGTCGGCTTCATTATTGTCAGCCAAGTGCCCAGCGTAGGGCGAGCCTCGGGATGTGGTAGCACTTACTGTTGTTGTTGGAGCACGGAGGATGTTGGTAGCAACAGCCACATCAGACTCCTGAGGAAAATGACACCTGAGTGAAGTTTCGAAAGAGTCGTAGAGTCTGTTTGGCACACTTTTCTCCCTCCCTTTACCTGGCTGGGGAAGAACACATGCTTGATGTGTAGCAAGAACACAGTGTTTGGTGGTTCAAAACAATTTTTTTTAATAATTGGAGCAGTAAGGTTGCTGTAGGGGGAGAGAGATGAGCCCCTCACGGCCCTGGTCATCCAGCCCACCAGCCTAGGATCCCGCCCCATCCCACTCCTCGCCTGCCTTAGTCGCCCTTTCAGATCTTACAGATTATTTCCAACTCCGCTGCTGCCTCCACCATGGACCCTCCCTGGAAATGCCCTCTCCACGTGTAATCTCTGTCTTCTTGGCATTCTAAGCACTGGATACTCTTATAACTAAATATTAAATATGTAAATCACTTATTCATCCATTGGTTTACTTCTTTAACAAATATTTGTCAAGTGCCTTCTCTGGGTCGGACGCCGTTGCAGGCACTGACAATGCAGAGTGTGTGAAGGGAGTACATGCACGTGACTCCTTTCCTGCGTTGCTGGAAGTTAGGGGTGAGGTTTTATGTGCATTTGTAAATCCTTATTAATGCCTTCCATAAGAGTGACGGCTTATAGAGGATGATGGCGTGCTGTCTTCGTTAATTACGTGTCTTGTCTTTCCGTGAAACTGCAGCAAATATAAAAATCAAGGTGCCTCCACGTCCCCTTTTCCTTATAAAACATGCTTTTCCCTTTTGGTCTTTTTTGAGTTGCTGTGGATTTGACCCTCAGGGGCCTTTAGGAATGACAATTTCCCTTTGTTTTAGTGCGGTGGTGTGGGTGAAAATTGACCTAGTTTCAGAGAGGGAGTGGGAAGAAGCAGGGGAAAAATAATGAGAAAGGAGAAAGTTTCCTCCAAATACAAATAAATACTATCATGGAAATCCGATTGCCCGAACGCGTGACTGTGAAATGCCATTTAACCCCACAGCCTTTAATTTTCTTCTTTTTTACTAGAAATCTTTGTCAAAATGCAGAATCCTTTTTCACTTGTCTTGGTAAGTAAGCTTTGATAAGTTATATGTAACATTTAGAAAACTGAAAACTCTGTTACAAATTAGGATGTACTAATTCTTAATGTACTAAGAAATATTAGTGTATTTCTTATCTTAAAAGACAATAGAATTGCATTAACAAGGCTTAGGAGAATTGAAGGACACCCGCTAAATTCAAGACATGGTATAAATATAAAGTATCCAGGTTAAGTCCCCCAGATCAGCTTGCTTTCTGGGGATTTGCCACTCTTGCCTGAAAGTTTAAAACAGAGGAGATGTTACTCATTTGAGGTGTTAGCTGGGTTTTGGTGGAGTGTACGTGATGAATTATTCCCTAAGTGCTCTGACACTGAGCCTGTAATCTAACCTGGGCACTTCCGCTTGGTGGCAGGGGGAAGGGAAATTTGGACAAGACTTTGTTGTGCGCCAAAGCTGAACACCTTCTGGCCCTGCCCACTTTTCCTTTCCAAATACCCACATTGATTCCTTTCCCAACTCAAATCGATCCTGGGCCTTGAAAGAAGCCTCTGCCTGGAAGCTAGGGGGAGGGGGATTGAAGTGAGACAGAAAAATCTGTTATCCTGGACAGCAGCAGCATGGCCTGAAATGAGAGAAATGCCACCCATGTCTTGAGGCAGAGGAGGGCCAACAGACGACAGCTCGCAGGAAGCAACAACAGTCGTTCTGGACAGGCATCCTGCCGCCACCGTCCTCCCTTTTGATATCTCTCCAGCTTTGTTGAGGTATGATTGACAAATCAAATGGTATATATCTAAGGTGTGCAATGTACTGTTTTGATATACATACTCGTTGTGAAATGATCACCACAATCAAGGGATGAATGCATCCGCCATCTCACCCCAGTGCCATTTTGTGTGTGTGCACGCGTGTGGTGAGAACATTTAAGGTCTACTCTCCGAGCGAATTTCAACATACAGTATTATTATCTGTAGTCACCATGTGCTACATTAGCTCTCCGGAGCTTATTCATCTTATATCTGCAAGTTTGTACCTTTGACCATGATCTTCCCATCTCCTCCTTGCCCCTCGCAGCCCCTGGTGACCATCCTTCTTCTCTGTTTCTATGAGTTTGACTGTTTAGACTTCACATACCAGTAAGATCATGTAGTGTTTCTTTCTGTGCTTGGGTTATTTCACTTGGCATAATGTCCTTGGATTCGTCCATATTGTTGCAAATGGCAGAATTTCCTTCTTTTTTAAGGCTAAATAATAATCCATTGCATATATTAATAGATAGATGCCACATTGCTTTTATCCATTCACTCAATGGACACCTAGGTTGTATCTACATCTTGATTACTTTGAATAATGCTGCAAAGAACATGAGAGTGCAGTTATCTCCTCGAGACAGTGATTTTATTTCCTCTGGATGTACCCGAGAAAGGAGTTGCTGGGTCATGTGGTAGTTCCATTTTTCATTTTTTGAGGAAACGCCATACTGTTTTCCGTAATCACTAGCAATTTACAGTGCCACCAGCAGTGCGCGGGGGTCCCCTTTTCTTCTTATCTTTGCCAACACTTACCTCTTGATTTTTTGATAACAACCATCCTATCAGGTGTGGGGTGATGTTACATTGCGGTTTTGATTTACATTTCCCTAATGCCTAGTGATGTTGAATACCTTTGTATATAACTGTTGGCTGCTTGTAGTCTTCTTTGGAAAAATGTGTATTCAGGCCCTTTGCCTGTTTTAATTGGGTTATTTTGTTTATGCTATTGAGTTGTGTGAGTTCCTTATTGTATTTTTATATTCTCTGCTCTCCAGGGGCTCAAAAGCATCTGTGTCCCTCCCCACCCACCACCACATTTTAGCTTCCGCTTAGTTCTACGTGATGCCTGTACATCTTTATAAACTAGCAAAGTGCCTAACATGGAAGATGTTCGAAAAGCGATTGAGGACTGAATGGATAAATAAATGTGACTCGATGCCTGCCCTCGAATGGTTCATTGTCTTGTGAACTCTCCGTGGTCACGTGCCTGCAATTCCTCCACTTTCTGCTCCTCTTCTGTTGGCTCCTACTTAGAAGGTTTGAGTTGGAGGATCTCGCATCCTCTCACTTGAGTAGGGATGGTGGCTGGCGTTCCCACCCAGGGAGCTGCAGTACCTGAAGATCATGTGATAAATTCACACAATGAAGGGCGGCTGGTCAGTAACTGGCCAGCAGGGAGTGTGGGGCAGCTCCAGGAAACCCGTGTTCTCATCTAGATCCGTTTCCTGCTGATGGAGCTTCGCCAAGTCATCCACCTTCCCCAAACCTCGCTTTCTCATGTCATCCAGTTGTGTTATTATTCCTCTGCTTTCTTCTCAGGGCTGTTATAAGGATCAAATGATTTAATTTGATGTGAAAACTTTCAAAGACAGTGTAGGCATTATTCATGTGTTAGGAATTATTCTTTTCAGCTTATTCTCTCCCAGGGAACATCTTTGCATCTTAGCAGGTGTGTCCAGTGCCTACCATTAGAAGGAATCAGAGTACTGAGAAAGATGCTTCGGTGTCCTGATGAAACTTTGAGTCACCTTTTTGACAACCCCATGCTGAAGTTTTAGGCAAAGTTTACTGACTTGATGCCATAAAAGCAACTTCACATGACATCAGTGGGGTGAATTAACGTGCTTGCCACCTAACAGCTGTCAATCTTGTCCATGTTTCTTGTATTTCCATGAACAATAAAGATCATTGCTGTTTTACAGCAGCTCGTTTATGGTGTCGACAGACGACTCATAGGATTTTAGAGTCAGAACAGAGCTCAGAGATGATAGGACATTAGGATGTATAATAAACCAACCCCTCAGTGAACCATGAAATTTTTAATAATTTATGTAAAACAGTAAATAGGGATGAATCTGTTTTCCTACATTTTTATTTCAGCCCTGATAATAATACTGATAGACAGTAGAGAAAGTTCAAATACCTGGGCCAAAAGCAATGTGCTACCATTGGTGTGAGAGGTGAAGGAAAGAAATAGCCAAATATATATGCTACCATATCGAACGAGAATTAGGAGGGAAAAGCCATTTCCTAACTAGTGTTTATCCCAGAAACAATAGAAACTTAAATGGAATGATCCGACTTTTTCTCAGTTTCCCTTTTCTCCTACTTATTTTCTCTCCAAAATAATCTGAATGTCTATCTCTCTCACTCCCTTAACAAGCACTGGGCATCTATGCTATGGCATGTGCTTGATACTTCTTACTAAGGTACTAAATTCTTAAGTCTTAATCAACTTCCATTTTTATTTCATTGAGAATTTAAAAATTAATTTAGTGATAGAGTGGTATGAAATTGGCCCCACAGCCGCAGAACAAATCACGCAATGCAAATGTGCTCGTCGTATCCAAGATGATCTCCTTTCTCTGAACTGTTACATTGGAGTGTGATTTAAATGCACGGTCAGCCTGTGCTTTGATGAGCACTGGGATTTACACACAGCTCTAAATGGAGCCTGACTCAAGTTGGCCTGGACTGTTGCTGAGGACACGCTACTTATCCTTTAGTGAGAACACATAAACCAGAATAAAAATGCCCCCACGTGCAAAAGGGTGAGGCGTCAGGGATGCTGGGCAGCGCGTTGTCTAGAACAGTAGATAATTACTGTGAGAAGGAGAATTGCCAGTACCAGCTAACCTGACCTGCTGCCCGCCTACAAGGCTTGAGTTAAAGGATGCTCTACAATTGCCTCTCAATACATGATTTTTTACTCTGATCAATGACATCTTACTAGATTCAGTTTTACCCTCTCAAACACTCTGTTTAAAATACAAAGCGCTGTGAGGCATGGCACATTAAATGAATTTGGGGGGCAGAGGATTCTTCTCAGCATCAGAAAGCCTGGGCATCCCGGAAAGAGTCGGGTGCCTGCAAGGATGCTGGGCCAGGAGGACTGTGCCCAGAGAGGCGGGAGGGGTGGAGCACGTGCAAGGGGCAGAGCCACCTTCGTGATGTTCCGTGTTTGGGGTTTGCTTATTTTGTCTCCAGGGACCCTCTACTAGCAGAAGGCAGAATTTTTATCCTTTCTGAAAGGCTGCCTCCAAGGGATGACCCAAAATGGGACCCACAGAGGCATGGGATGCTTGAAGTCAGAAAAATTTTCAAGACATTTGTCAGAATCCCTCGTTTTACGGATATGGATATTAGAGCTATTGTCTTAAATTCACAAAACCGTTATGTAATGTCATGTTTTCTACTGAGATATACAAGGACTGTTTTGATGCCTCATGTGACTGCTATCTGGGGGGGGTCTTCCTCCTAGCCCCAGCCCAAGATTCTTTACATGACTTTTTGAATTTCAAGGATAATGACAGTATGTAGCATCCGTCTGTGCTGGGTTTCCTGTCCTTGTTTTGAGTGAACATGCTCGCTACAGGACATAGGTGACCTCAGGAGGCAGTTGAGGTCACAGAGACTTACAGTCAAGCGTAGCGGAGGCTGCCTCCGTGGTGAAGGCACAGCTCTCATCCAAATGCCAGAGCCCTCCGTTCCCCCTTTGCCACTGCATCTCCAGACACTTGTCTCCTCGCTCTATCCATCTTTGTCCCCTACTCAGAAAAACGCTCGTCAAAGAGCAGCTATTGCATCGCTTCTGTTTATCTTCTTGAAGAAAACCGTGTGGTTTACAGCGATCTCTCTCCTGCAGATGGTGGGTGAAGAAAGTGAGGTCAGTTCTTCCTGGGGCTGTGTTTGTTTGTGCTCATCTTTTGAAAAACGTATTACCTAGTCCTATGTCGAGGAAATTTAAATAGCTTTTTGCACATTCTATTAATATTACATGTATGCTAATTCCTTACCCAGCCAACTCACTAGAGCCTTGAAAGTAGCACGTTTTAGGGAATTACGTTTGGGCTGCCGTGCAGTGGCCGGGGACGTCTGCATCTGTCAGTGTAGATGCACCACACACAACACTGAGTGAGCAATCAAGTTGCAAGGTACACACCGTGTGGGGCCGTGTGTGAGGGGTAACGTGTGAAACAGTGATAGGTACTTATCTAGCTAGACATAACTTAGGATGGCTGAAGTCCTGTTCTTAAATAGAGGGTCTAATTAACACCGAATTTGGAATGGTGGTGGGCTCTGCGTGGGGAGGGAGCAAGGGTTGCTACAGAGGCAGCAGCATCAGAGTTTTTATTTCTTAACCTGGGTGATGGGTACGAGGGTCATGTGACTTTTTCTACTTGTGTGAAATATTTCATACTCCAGAAAGATAAAGAACAAAAAAATAGGACAGAATAAACCCACATAAAACAGAAACTAGAGTACTTCTCAGAGCTGAAGAGGACAACTGTTTTCTAATTTAAGTGGCCTGCAGAATAAGACACATGAAGTAAGATCTATGCTGCCCATAATATTCATATTTTATGTGAAATTATACAGGGGACGGAGAGAGGGAGAAATGTTCCATCAAATAAAGCAGGTTATCTACAAAGTAATTAAAATTCTTTCTTTTTTCTGCTTATTAGAAGGTTTTGGTCCCCTGATAGGCAACAGTGGGTGACAGGAGACAGCAGACGAGTGTGTTCAAGGTCGTGAGGGAAATGATTTAAGACCCGGTGCTCAAGACCCAACCAAACTCTCCGTTCACGTGGGGCGTTTATCTCACATGAACTGCCCAGGCAAAGACAACTAAGATTATACTCCAGTGAGACAAAAACCAACCAAACCACAACAAGAAAAGGAGCCCAAGAAGAGAGAAAAAGATATTTAAAAAGGAAGAAACCAAACTAGCAATGTCATAGCAAGTACTCCATGACGATAATGCAGAGTGGGAGGTAGGTACCCTAGAAAGTAAGTGACAACTATCAACAATACTAAAATTAAGAAACTTCATGTATGGTCTGGAGATATGGTGAAAAGACCTATTTCTTCTATTAAAAGAAATGAAGACAAAATAACTTCATCAGCTATTCAAAATCATGCTGCATTGACTCTGTTTCGGGAACTCCAAGACAAAATTGATTATAACGTAGACCTTTATATACCCTGAGAAAGGAAAAAAGTTGCCAATTATATTTCAACCCAATGTCGTCTTATCTCTTAGCACCTTAGTTTTATATTGATTGGAAGAACTCATTTAAAATTATTTAAAATTTTTAAAAATCATAGAGCAACAGGAAACATTATTAAAAAGGAAAATTGAAGTAAATTGTTTAAATATTGCTAAGTCTGTGTCACATGCAGAGCAACATTTCGGTATAGAGGTTTTCATGCTATATCATCCTCTGGGCCATCAGTGTTGGTGATACAGCATTTCTTGAGAGAATACTACACTACTGTTGGAATGTTTTTCTAAGCCCAGTTATTTATCATCTAGAAACTATCAACAGAAAACTTTCTGACAATAGTCAGCACTCCTATTCCTTCCTGAAATGGCCTTCCTATGGCTGGACCGAACCATGAGCCGGATGTGGTTGAACAGAGATGACAGCCAAGTTTGCACAGCACACCCATCATGCTGCTGCCTGGCCACCAGATACTGTAGGGTGCAGGCTTGTTTCGGAGAGACCAAATGTGAAAAAAAATGTACCTTAAAAATCACTGAAATAAATGTGGTTTGATTTGCATTTGTTTTGAGAATATTCAGCTTTTTTTTTTTTTTTTTTGCTTGTGATTTTTGGTATCCTTGTTCTTGGTTTTTTCTTTTCATTTTCTGGTTTCTCTAAAAAGAGAATCCATGTGATCTTAAAACTACAGACATTTTTTTCAAGTGGTTTAAGTTTAATATAAAATTACATTTTCTCTATGGCTTTAATCATACTACTTAATTCTCCAGGGAATAATATTTCCGTATTCCTAATATTTTATATGTTTTTAATTGATTTTCAATTTCCCAAGTATATCCATGAAGGTTTACTCGTAATTTTAGAACACCGTGTAAACAGTACAAACCTGACATCCTAAGAGGGATCCAGGTTCTGTATTGGAAGGTGCTGGAGGTGAATGTAGGACGCACCACATTCCTCATCTTGCAAACGGTAGCAAGAGCTGCTGCGTAAAACTGATGGGTGCGATACTTAAGGGACTTACAGGTGTTATAGTAGATAAACTCTAAAATCTCAGTCTTTTAACAAAATAATAGGTTTTTCTTTCTCAGTCATTCAAAGCTGAATCAGTTATTTAGCAGGTGGCCTTCAAAATGGTGAATCAAGAACCCAGTTCCTTCCAACTTGTGGATCCATCATCTAACATTTTAGAATATTTTAACTCCAGTGTTAGAATGGGAGAGAACCAGAGTTCTCGGATAGCGTCCCCAGATGTTTTTAACGGGCAGGCCTAAGCCTGGCACACCTTTCTGCCATGTTCTAACAGCTAGAACTTGGTCAACTAGCCAAGAAGGCTAAGAAAGGCAGTCTAGCTGTATGCCAGCAGAAAAAAGAAAATCAATTTGGTAAATAATGAGCAAGTTTTATCCAAAATGGACAAATCAATGTTTCAAATTTATTATTAAAATGGTGATATAATTAAAAATAAATCTGAAAAGAGATTACAAGAAAAGTTGGTAAGAAAAGAAGAAAAGAACAGAAGTAAGTGGAATTCTTCATCATTTACAGCAGAGAGTGAATAGATTGTTTGAACTGGGTAAACGAAGAAGTGGATGTATGTACATATTCCGCAGGATTACAGCACACCAGGCCTTGAATTGACGCCATCGAAAGTGTTGATCTTTGAGAACATGGGCTGAGGATGGTGGCGATGCTTGGTTTTGGTGATGGGGGTGATGAGGGATGATTTACATTTTTGTTGTTACTTTTCCGTAATATTTTGAATTTTTCTTTTTATGTGCATGGGTAACTCTAATACAATCATAGCGATA